>NC_090738.1:4121864-4161864 GCF_036898095.1 Palaemon carinicauda | reverse complement strand
AATCTCACCACTTAGTTTTGATATTTACTTAGTAAATCCCACCACTTAGTTTTGATATTTTCTTACCAAATCTCACCACTTAGTGCTGATATTTTCTTAAAATATCAAAACAAGATATTTTCTTACTAAATCTCACCACTTAGTTTTGATATTTTCTTACTAAATCTCACCACTTAGTTTTGATATTTTATTACTAAATCTCACCACTTAGTTTTGATATTTTCTTACTAAATCTCACCACTTAGTGTTGATACTTTCTTACTAAATCTCACCACTTAGTTTTGATATTTTATTACTAAATCTCACCACTTAGTTTTGATATTTTCTTACAAAATCTCACCAATTAATTTTGATATTTTCTTACTAAATCTCACCAATTAATTTTGATATTTTCTTACAAAATCTCACCAATTAATTTTGATATTTTCTTACTAAATCTCACCAATTAATTTTGATATTTTCTTACTAAATCTTACCAATTAATTTTGATATTTTCTTACTAAATCTTATCAATTAATTTTGTTATTTTCTTACTAAATTCCAACAATAAATTTCAACAATTAGTTTTAATATTTTCTTACTAAATTTCAACAATTAGTTTTAATATTTTCTTACTAAATTTCAACAATTAGTTTTGATGTTTTCTTACTAAATTTCAAGACTTAGGTTTGATACTTTCTTACTAAATCTCACCAATTAGTTTTGTTATTTTCTTACTAAATGTTACTATGTAGTTTTGATATTTTCTTACTAAATCTCTTCACTTACTTTTAATTTTCTTACTAAATCACAACAATCAGTTTTGACATTTTCTTACTAAATCTCACCACCAATTTCAATATTTTCTTACTAAATCTCACCATTTGTTTTGATATTGTCTTAATAATCTCTTCCACTTAGCTTTGACATTTTCTTACTATATCTCACCAATTAATTTTAATATTTTCTTATTAAATCTCACCACTTAGTTATGTTATTTTCTTACAAAATCTCACCACTTAGTTAAGTTATTTTCTTACAAAATCTCACCAATTATTTTTGATATTTTCTTACAAAATCTCACCAATTAGTTTTGATATTTTCTTACTAAATCTCACCACTTAGCTTGACATTTTCTCATTAAATATCACCACTTAGTTTTGATATTTCCTTGATAAATCTCATGAATTAGTTTTGATATTTTCTTACTAAATCTCATCAATTGTTTTGATATTTTCTTACTAAATCTCATCACTTAAGTTTTGATATTTTCTTACAAAATCTCACCACTTAGCTTGACATTTTCTCATTAAAGATCACCATTTAGCTTGACATTTTCTTATTAAATATCACCACTTAGTTTTGATATTTCCTTGATAAATCTCACGAATTAGCTTTGATATTTTCTTACTAAATATCACCAATTAATTTTGATATTTTCTTATTAAATCTCACCACTTAGTTTTGATATTTTCTTACTAAATCTCACCAATTAGTTTTGATATTTTCTTACAAAATCTCACCAATTAGTTTTGATATTTTCTCACAAAATCTCACCAATTAGTTTTGATATTTTCTTACAAAATCTCACCAATTAGTTTTGATATTTTCTTACAAAATCTCACCAATTAGTTTTGATATTTTCTTACTAAATCTCACCACTTAGCTTGACATTTTCTCATTAAATATCACCACTTAGTTTTGATATTTCCTTGATAAATCTCATGAATTAGTTTTGATATTTTCTTACTAAATCTCATCAATTGTTTTGATATTTTCTTACTAAATCTCATCAATTGTTTTGATATTTTCTTACTAAATCTCATCACTTAAGTTTTGATATTTTCTTACAAAATCTCACCACTTAGCTTGACATTTTCTCATTAAAGATCACCATTTAGCTTGACATTTTCTTATTAAATATCACCACTCAGTTTTGATATATCCTTGATAAATCTCACGAATTAGTTTTGATATTTTCTTACTAAATCTCATCAATTGTTTTGATATTTTCTTACTAAATCTCATCAATTGTTTTGATATTTTTTTACTAAATCTCATCAATCAATTTTGTTATTTTTTTATTAAATCTCAACAATTAGTTTCAATATTTTCTTACTAAATTTCACCACTTATTTTGAATTTTCTTACTAAATCACAACAATTAGTTTTGACATTTTCTTACTAGATCTCTCCAGTTAGTTTTGTCATTTTCTTACTAAATCTCACCACTAATTTCAATATTTTCTTGCTAAATCTCAATAATTAATCTTAATATTTTCTCACTAAATCTCACTACTATGTTTTTGATATTTTCTTACTAAATTTCTTCACTTAGTTTTGACATTTTCTTACTGAATCTCACCTCTTAGTTTTGACATTTTCTTACTAAATCTCACCTCTTAGTTTTAATATTTTCTTATAAAATCTCAGCAATTTCTTTTGATATTTTATATTTTTTTTCTTTCTAAATTTCACGAATTATTTTTTATATTTTCTTACTAAATCTTACCACTTAGCTTTGATATTTTTTTTTACCAAATCTCACGAATTCTTTTGACATTTTCTTACTAAATTTCACCACTTAGTTTTGATTTTCTTGCTAAATGTCAACACTTAGTTTTGACATTTTCCAACTAAAATCAATACTTAGTTTTTATATTCACTCACTAAATCTCACCAACTAGTTTTTACATTTTCCTACTAAATCTTCCACTTAGTATTGATTTTTTTACTAAATTTCAACACTTAGTTTTGATATTTTCTTATTAAATCTCACCAATTAGTTTTGATATTTTATTTTTTTTTACTAAATCTCACTACTTAGTTTTTATATATCTTTACTAAAAATTAACACTAAGTTTTGATAGTTTCTCACTAAATCTCACCACTTAGTTTTGATATTTTCTTACAAAAAAATCAACTCTTAGTTGTGATATTTTCTAACTAAATTTTTCCACTTAGTTTTAACACCTTTTTCCTAAATCTCACGAATTAGTTTTGACATTTTCTTACTAAATCTCACCAATTAGTTTCGAGATTCTTTCTTAATTTTATCACTTAAGTTTTGTTTCAGTAAAGCATAAAAGTTACATTTGATTCTGTGTCTCAGGATTGTTTGGTGCCATATGAAGAGCTTTTTACTTTGGTGATGAAATGGCGAAAGTACGAAAAACATTGGATGGATGGAGATTTCACCAGTCTTGATCCGGACTTCATTGATGTTGAGACTGAAGAGTTGGCCAGGTGGATATGTCCATAATTTTATATGATTCAGTGTTACATTTAGAATGAGTGTATTTGTCTTATTTAGTAGAATCTTAAGAAAGAGTTAAGAAGTACAGTAGTAGTCCTATAGATAAGTTGCTTGAGGATGAAATACGTAGTTGCTGACAGTTTCTTTATTGTCAGTAGATATAAGATATCAAATATTAATTTTCCCGGATGTATAGCCACTTTCATCTTTTCCTTCATAATTTGAAATATGATAATATTTTTTAATCATTACTCGTGCTATAATTCAAGACTTCCCAGATTTAGGAGGAATGTTAAACGCTTTGCAATTCAATTCTCTTGTGCATTACTGATAGAGATACTTTACAGTATCTATTTTCCATACACTACATCTTTGATCCTCTCAGTAATCCTATAGGGAACCATACACATCTTGAAACTAAGAAATATTGTATGGTATGGCTACAGATAATTGTTTTGTAGACATAATTTGAAAAGTAATCTGGAATAAAAGAAGAACAAACAGAATTTTAAAGATAAAGTTTAGTTCTGTACTCGCCAGATGTTCATATAGCCCCTATCTTGGAGCTGTTTAAATCTCAACCCTAGCTCAAAATAAAGATTTCCCATTTTTCTCCATGCAAAATGTCTCCCACTCTTGGAACCATCATATTATCTGGTGGTTAATGACAACTAACTAGTCGATGATGCGACATAGTGCCTTTGTTCTTTCCATTCTTTATGTCACAAATCCGATCATTAGTCTCTTGGTATCACTATGGAGAAGAGGATGGCCGTTTATTTAAAAGAAAAAAAAAGAAACCTAATATTCATATTATCGAATCACATACTCTGATAGTGGTGGGTTAGTGAAGGAAAAAAAGATGGGAAAGTAATAATCAAACTTACTGTAATTAATTTATCAACCACTCAAGAAGCATATGAAAGGGTGACCAATTCTAAGTCCAAGTAAACTCGCACTCATTTAAGTTTTCCGTTTGGTTTACAAACATATACCCACTATCCACATTTTAAACTAAATAGTCTCATATAATAGTTAAAAGCATGTACTTTCTCATAGAAACACAAAAAGGTATAACTTAACCCAGCTTAAGCAAATATATCTCATAGTTACCACAGCACCTAATATGCAATAAATTCCTGATAAAATACAGGTCTGTTTTAAATAAAGCCTTGCAAAAGCAACTATGTAAACCAACGAGTCGCTGCCAAAACTCCTTTACAAAGAAAAGAGTTTTTGTACATAGAGATTTAGCGTGAACAATCACTTTGTGAATTTAAAGCTTTATGTCCTTCCTCTGACCTGATTGTAACTCGCTGTGTGACCTTGTCACTGAACTCTTCATTAGAAGTAACATAACCTTTTCAGAATGATGACATTTGAAAGTCTAAATTTATAAACCATTCAAGATCTTTTGATATTTCAGTCTGGTTAACATACAAATTTACAGAACAAAGAAAACTTTCTGTAACAAAGCACCGCCTTTCCTCACTCTTGTAAAAATGGTTAGTGCTGAAGTAATGGAATGAAATTTTGAGCTTGAATTGGTCACAATACACAATGGTGTTGAGCCTGTTGTTCCCTTGAATGAGAATCTAGTCAACATTATTGATAGACGTATCCCTTCTCATGTGCTAAGGTACCAAGTGTAAGACTAACCCTGGTTCAGGGATGATTGTAGGTATGCTTATTATGAGAAGCAGGAGGCCTGTCATCTTTGGAAGGGAAACAGATCAGATTTGACTTGGAATAACTATACGCTGCATAGAGCTTTTCTCAAACAATTTATGCTTCAACTACGTGTAATAACAAATAAAATTTAACCATAAAAGAACCCCTATCTGGTAAACTCTGGAACATAAGTGGTGAGCTACCCTTATATCCACTCTCTTTAGTGCAAGCGTAACAGTTCCTCCTTTACTTGAACCCGATGCCCCTGTCACTCACTGTCCAAAGGAAAAGGCAACCCTTTTGGCTGATGTGTTTGACAGTAAGCAGAGGAATGAGAAACTTGATCTTCCTCACTCCTGTTTCCCTGAGGCTAAACTAACCAGTTTAGATTTTCGATCTCATGATATTGAAGCTTTCTTGATGGATATTTGATGCTTATGGGGTGTATACCCAAATGGTATTTTTCTTTTATTTTTATAAAGTTATCTGCTATTTTCTGGAAGTTATCAAGAAGAGGGTTTTTTAGCATTTGTTGGAGAATTGATAATGTTATTGCATTAAGTAAATGCATTTGTGGTAGCTCAAGTCAAGCTGATTATCGCCCAATTTCCAGGACTTCCATATTATAATTTGTTCTGTATCTTGCAATTTAGCTTTTGTTGAGGGGCTTAGAGCATGTGATGCCCTTCTTACAATCTCAAATATTGTATAAAAATTCCTTGGTTGTGGTCAGTAAGTTCGTATGATTGGCCTTGATTTTAATCCTGTCTAAGCTCATGTTAATCTCGAGGCCCTTGTTTTCAAACTCAAACAGTTGGAGTGGGTGGGTCTTTTCTTAGCGTCATTATTGAATTTTTAAGTAGTAGATTGTGAAGAGTTGTTGTTTATGGACACCATAGTGAAATATAGGAATGTTTGGTGTTCCTCAGGGTAGTGTTCTTGGCCTATTTCTTTTCATATTACATACAACTGACATGGTTTGGCCTAGACAACAAGCTTACTGCATGTTATTCTTTGCATCATTTCCATCTCCTGAATGTAGATCTGGGGTTGGTGAATCCCTTAATAGAGATCTAGCTAAAATTAGTGCATAGTGCAAATAATGGGGCATGAGGTTGATTTCTAATAAAATGTAAAGTGTGAATGTAAGTAGGTCGACGGCAGTAGCACCCCAATACCCGGATTTCAGTATTGATAATGTTTCTTTAACTGTATATGACCCTTGTATAATTTTATGTGTGATTTTTGACAGTATTTTTAATTTTGGGGAACATATTTCGTCTGTGGAATGATCTTCCTAATCCTAATTGATGGAACTTCAAAAGTTTCAACTTGCAGCAAATATTTTATGTTGAACAGTCTGACATGAGACTCTTTTTAAAGTTTATATATGAAAGATCTGTATTTAAAGTTGTTACTGTTCTTAAAACATTTTGTTTTAATTGTTCATTACTTCTCTTATAGTTTACTTATTTCTTTTCCTCATTGCGTTATTTTTTCCCTGTTGGAGCTCTTGGGCTTATATCATACTACTTTTCCAACTATACTTAATTTTCTTAATGAGGCGCATTTGTGATGTCCTTTTACCTCGGAAGACTTTCCTGCTTTCTGATTGGTTAGAATTATCTTGTCTAACCAATCAACGAGCAGGAATCTTTTCCGAGCTAAAAGGGCACCCCTGCGAGTCGGTGCAAATCTGCCTCACTAAAAAGAATTGACTATAGGGTTGTAGCTCAGCCAAAAATAATAATAACAGTAATAATAATAATAATAATAATAATGATAATAATAATAATAATAATAATAATAAATAGTAATGATAATGATAAATAATATTAAATAATAATTCATAATAATAATAAATAATAATAAATAATGATAGATAGAAATGAGAAATGATAAAAAATAATAAAAAATAATAAAAAATGATAATTATAAATAATAATAATAATAATCCATATACCAAAGGCACTTCCCCCAATTTGGGGGGTAGCCGACAACAACAAGAAACAAAACAAAAAGGGGAACTCTACTCTCTACGTTCCTCCAGCCTAACCAGGGACTCAGCCGAGTTCAGCTGGTACTGCTAGGGTGCCACAGCCCAACCTCCCACATTTCCACCACAGATGAAGCTTCATACTGCTGAGTCCCCTACTGCTGCTACCTCCGCGGTCATCTAAGGCACCGGAGGAAGCAGCAGGGCCTACCGGAACTGCGTCACAATCGCTCGCCATTCATTCCTATTTCTAGCACGCTCTCTTGCCTCTCTCACATCTATCCTCCTTTCACCCAGAGCTTTCTTCACACCATCCATCCACCCAAACCTTGGCCTTCCTCTTGTACTTCTCCCATCAACTCTTGCATTCATCACCTTCTTTAGCAGACAGCCATTTTCCATTCTCTCAACATGGCCAAACCACCTCAACACATTCATATCCACTCTAGCCGCTAACTCATTTCTTACACCCGTTCTCACCCTCACCACTTCGTTCCTAACCCTATCTATTCGAGATACACCAGCCATACTCCTCAGACACTTCATCTCAAACACATTCAATTTCTGTCTCTCCATCACTTTCATTCCCCACAACTCCGATCCATACATCACAGTTGGTACAATCACTTTCTCATATAGAACTCTCTTTACATTCATGCCCAATCCTCTATTTTTTACTACTCCCTTAACTGCCCCCAACACTTTGCAACCTTCATTCACTCTCTGACGTACATCTGCTTCCACTCCACCATTTGCTGCAATAACAGACCCCAAGTACTTAAACTGATCCACCTCCTCAAGTAACTCTCCATTCAACATGACATTCAACCTTGCACCACCTTCCCTTCTCGTACATCTCATAACCTTACTCTTACCCACATTAACTCTCAACTTCCTTCTCTCACACACCCTTCCAAATTCTGTCACTAGTCGGTCAAGCTTCTCTTCTGTGTCTGCTACCAGTACAGTATCATCCGCAAACAACAACTGATTTACCTCCCATTCATGATCATTCTCGCCTACCAGTTTTAATCCTCGTCCAAGCACTCTAGCATTCACCTCTCTCACCACTCCATCAACATACAAGTTAAACAACCACGGCGACATCACACATCCCTGTCTCAGCCCCACTCTCACCGGAAACCAATCGCTCACCTCATTTCCTATTCTAACATTTCCTAACTACCTGTGTAGAAACTTTTCACTGCTTGCAACAACCTTCCACCAACTCCATATAACCTCATCACATTCCACATTGCTTCCCTATCAACTCTATCATATGCTTTCTCCAGATCCATAAATGCAACATACACCTCCTTACCTTTTGCTAAATATTTCTCGCATATCTGCCTAACTGTAAAAATCTGATTCATACAACCCCTACCTCTTCTAAAACCACCCTGTACTTCCAAGATTGCATTCTCTGTTTTATCCTTAATCCTATTAATCAGTATTCTACCATACACTTTTCCAACTACACTCAACAAACTAATATCTCTTGAATTACAACACTCATGCACATCTCCCTTACCCTTATATAGTGGTACAATACATGCACAGACCCAATCTACTGGTACCATTGACAACACAAAACACACATTAAACAATCTCACCAACCATTCAAGTACAGTCACACCCCCTTCCTTCAACATCTCAGCTTTCACACCATCCATACCCGATGCTTTTCCTACTCTCGTTTCATCTAGTGCTCTCCTCACTTCCTCTATTGTAATCTCTCTCTCATTCTCATCTCCCATCACTGGCACCTCAACACCTGGAACCGCAATTATATCTGCCTCCCTATCATCCTCAACATTCAGCAAACTTTCAAAATATTCCGCCCACCTTTTCCTTGCCTCCTCTCCTTTTAACAACCTTCCATTTCCATCTTTCACTGTCTCTTCAATTCTTGCGCCGGCCTTCCTTACTCTCTTCACTTCTTTCCAAAACTTCTTCTTATTCTCTTCATATGACTGTCCCAGTCCCTGACCCCACCTCAGGTCAGCTGCCCTCTTTGCCTCACGTACCTTGCGCTTTACTTCCACCTTTTGCTCTCTATATTTTTCATACTTCTCTATACTATTACTCTGCAGCCATTCTTCAAAAGCCCTCTTTTTCTCTTCCACTTTTACCTTCACTCCTTCATTCCACCATTCACTGCCCTTCCTCATGCTGCCTCCAACAACCTTCTTGCCACATACATCACTTGCAATCCCAACAAAATTTTCTTTTGCTAACTTCCACTCCTCCTCTAAATTACCAGTTTCTCTTACTCTCACCTCGTCATATGCCATTTTCAACCTTTCCTGATATTTACTTTTTACCCCCGGTTTTATTAGCTCTTCAACCCTCACTAGCTCCCTTTTACATCCACCTACTCTATTCCCCCACTCTTTTGCTACAACTAATTTTCCTTCCACCAAAAAATGATCAGACATACCGTTAGCCATACCCCTAAACACGTGCACGTCTTTCAATCTTCCAAACATTCTTTTAGTTATCAACACATAATCCATTAATGCCCTTTCTACTACTCTTCCATTTGCCACTCTTACCCATGTATACTTATTTTTATCTTTCTTTTTAAAAAAAAAGCTAGCACTTATTACCATCTCTTGTTCAACACACATATCTACCAGTCTCTCACCACTCTCATTTTCACCTGGTACGCCATATTTCCCAATGACACCTTCTACCTCTCCAGCACCCACTCTAGCATTTAAGTCACCCATAACAACTACATAATTCCTTCTACCCAGTCCTTCTACACCCCTAGTTAATTCATTCCAGAACTCATTCCGCTCTTCTTCACTTTTCTCACTACCTGGCCCATACGCACTGACAAACGCCCAACATTCCCTACCCAACCTAACCCTTACCCACATTAACCTAGATGATATCTCCTTCCATTCCACTACTTTACCTGTCATCCATTCACTCAACAATAAAGCCACACCCTCTCTCGCTCTTCCCCTTTCAATCCCAGACACTCTACCAGACATTTCACCAAACATCACTTCACCCTTTCCTTTCATCTTTGTCTCACACAAGGCCAATACATCCATCCTTCTACTTCTAAACATACTTCCAATCTCACATCTTTTACTCTCTATCGTACTACATCCACGCACATTCAAACACCCCAAAACTAGAGTGCGGGGAGCAGTCACTCTCCCCCCAGAGTGACTGCTCCCCGCACTCTAGTTTTGGGGTGTTTGAATGTGCGTGGATGTAGTACGATAGAGAGTAAAAGATGTGAGATAATAATAATAAATAATAATAATAATAACAATAATTGTAATAATAATTAATGATAATAATAAATAATAATAATGAATAATAACGAATAAAAATAATGATAAAAAATAAGTTATAATAACAATGATAATAAATATTAATAATAAATGATAATAAAAATAACAATAATAATAATAATTAAATAATAATAATAATAATAATAATAATAATAATAATAATAATAATAATAATAATGATAATATATGATGAATAATAATAATAATAATGATGATGATAATAATAATAATAAATATTAATAAATAATAATACTAATAAAAATAATGATAAATAATAATAATAATAATAATAATAATATTAAAAATAATAATGATAAATATTAATAAATAATAATAGATAATAATGATAAAGAATAATAATGAATAATAATAATAATAATAATGAATAAAAATAATAATAATAATAATAATGATAATAATAATAATAATAATAATAATAAATTATAATAATTAATAATAAATAATAATAAATAATAATAATAAATGATAATGATAGAAATAATGGATAATAATAATAATAATAATAATAATAATAATAATAATAATAATAATAATAATGATAATAAATAATAATAGATAATAAATGATGATGATAATGATAATGATAAATAATAATAATGAATAATAAATGATAATAATAGAAATAATGAATAATAATAATAATAATAATGATAATAAATAATAATAATAATAAAAATAATAATAATAATGATAATAATAATAAATAATAAATAATAATAGATAATAATAATAATAAAAAATAATTAATAATGATAATGATAAATATAATGATAATGATAAATATAATAATAAATGATAAATAATAATTATAATATGTAATAATAATAGTAAATAATAAATAATGAATAATAGATAAATAATAAATAATAAATAAATGATAAATAATAAATAATAAATAAATAATAAATAATAAACAATACTACTACTACTACTACTACTACTACTACTACTACTACTACTACTAATAATAATAATAATAACAATAACAATAATAATAATAATAATTTTCACTTCATAGGACGGGATTTTGAAAACGGACTGGAAATGCTGTATTTCTTCAACAAGATACTAAACTGATAATTTTTGGGGTGATAATAATATGTTGGTAATTCATGCATTGAGTCCTTAATGCATCGAGTCTTCAAAGCCTTATCAACAACAATAAGCTTTAGCATATTTCTCTATACTCATTTTATCCAGCACATTTTCTTCACTAATCATTGACTGGGTATTATAATGCAATTTCATCTTCTTTATAGATCTAATTTGGATTTAGTTATAGACAGGGAGACCAAAGCCTTTATTTATGTGAAGTGTGGCAAAAGGGTCAAAATTATTAATATCATACTTGACCCTCATATAATGTATTTCTGTAACGCTGCGTAGAATTCTCCTGACTATTGAATGGAGAATGACAGCAAGCCCCAACCCAGAGGAAACAGTAACATTTATTCATGTGAGCTCTGGGAAGGATAAAAGTAGTTTAAAATGGTGCACAAAAGACTACTGAATGGAGAAGGACAGTAACTTTGGGTAGGTCATTGCCCCCGACAGCAAGCCCCAACCCAGAGGTAACAATGAGATTTATTCATATGAGCTCCAGGAAGGCTGAAAGTAGTTTAGAATGGTGCACAAAAGACTACTGAATGGAGAATGACAGTAACTTTGGGTGGGGCATTGCCCCCGACAGCAAGCCCCAACCCAGAGATAACAATGAGATTTATTCATGTGAGCTCCAGGAAGGCTGAAAGTAGTTTAGAATGGTGCACAAAAGACTACTGAATGGAGAATGACAGTAACTTTGGGTGGGGCATTGCCACCCGACAGCAAGCCCCAACCCAGAGGAAAAAATGAGATTTATTCATTGAGCTCCGGGAAGACTAAAAATAGTTTAGAATAGCGCACAGAATTCTCCTAACTACTGAATGGAGAATGACAGTAACTTTGGGTGGGGCATTGCCCCCCGACAGCAAGCCCCAACCCAGAGGAAAAAATGACATTTATTCATTGAGCTCCGGGAAGGCTAAAAGTAGTTTAGAATAGCGCACAGAATTCTCCTAACTACTGAATGGAGAATGACAGTAACTTTGGGTGGGGCATTGCCCCCCGACAGCAAGCCCCAACCCAGAGGAAAAAACGACATTTATTCATGTGAGCTCCGGGAAGGCTAAAAGTAGTTTAGAATGATGCACAGAAGTCTCCTAACTACTGAATGGAGAATGACAGTAACTTTGGGTGGGGCATTGCCCCCCGACAGCAAGCCCCAACCCAGAGGAAAAAATGACATTCATTCATTGAGCTCCGGGAAGGCTAAAAGTAGTTTAGAATGGCGCACAGAATTCTCCTAACTACTGAATGGAGAATGACAGTAACTTTGGGTGGGGCATTGCCCCCCGACAGCAAGCCCCAACACAGAGGAAAAAATGACATTTATTCATTGAGCTCCGGGAAGGCTAAAAGTAGTTTAGAATAGCGCACAGAATTCTCCTAACTACTGAATGGAGAATGACAGTAACTTTGGGTGGGCCATTGCCCCCCAACAGCAAGCCCCAACCCAGAGGAAAAAATTACATTTATTCATGTGAGCTCCGGGAAGGCTAAAAGTAGTTTAGAATGATGCACAGAAGTCTTCTAACTACTGAATGGAGAATGACAGTAATTTTGGGTGGGGCATTGCCCCCCGACAGCAAGCCCCAACCCAGAGGAAAAAATGACATTTATTCATTGAGCTCCGGGAAGGCTAAAAGTAGTTTAGAATGGCGCACAGAAGTCTCCTAACTACTGAATGGAGAATGACAGTAACTTTGTGTGGGGCATTGCCCCCGACAGCAAGCCCCAACCCAGAGATAACAATGAGATTTATTCATGTGAGCTCCAGGAAGGCTGAAAGTAGTTTACAATGGTGCACAAAAGACTACTGAATGGAGAATGACAGTAACTTTGGGTGGGGCATTGCCCTCCGACAGCAAGCCCCAACCCAGAGGAAAAAATGACATTTATTCATGTGAGCTCCAGGAAGGCTAAAATTAGTTTAGAATGGCGCACAGAATTCTCCTAACTACTGAATGGAGAATGACGGTAACTTTGGGTGGGACATTGCCCCCCGACAGCAAGCCCCAACCCAGAGGAAAAAATGACATTTATTCATGTGAGCTCCGGGAAGGCTAAAAGTAGTTTAGAATGGCGCACAGAATTCTCCTAACTACTGAATGGAGAATGACGGTAACTTTGGGTGGGACATTGCCCCCTGGCAGCAAGCCCCAACCCAGAGGAAAAAATGACATTTATTCATGTGAGCTCCGGGAAGGCTAAAAGTAGTTTAGAATGGCGCACAGAATTCTCCTAACTACTGAATGGAGAATGACGGTAACTTTGGGTGGGGAATTGCCTCCGAAAGACAGCCCCAACCCAGAGGAAACAATGACATTTAATCATGTGAGCTCCGAGAAGGCTAAAACTAGTTTAGAATGGTGCACATAATTCTCCTAACTACTGAATGGAGAATAACAGTAACTTTGGGTGGGGCATTGCCTCGAAAGACAGCTCCAACCCAAAGGAAACAATGACATTTATTCATGAGAGCTCCGGGAAGGCTAAAACTAGTTTAGAATGGTGCACAGAATTCTCCTAACTACTGAATGGAGAATAACAGTAACTTTGGGTGGGGCATTACCCCAACAGGAAGCCCCAACCCAGAGGAAACAAGGACATTTAATCATGTGAGCTCCGGGAAGCCTAAAAGTAGTTTAAAATGGTGCACAAAAGACTACTGAATGGAGAATGACAGTAAATTTGGGTGGGGCATTGCCCCCCAACAGCAAACCCCAACCCAGAGGAAAAAAGGACATTTATTCATTGAGCTCCGGGAAGGCTAAAAGTAGTTTAGAATGGCGCACAGAATTCTCCTAACTACTGAATGGAGAATGACAGTAACTTTGGGTGGGGCATTGCCCCCCGACAGCAAGCCCCAACCCAGAGGAAAAAATGACATTTATTCATTGAGCTCCGGGAAGGCTAAAAGTAGTTTAGAATGGCGCACAGAATTCTCCTAACTACTGAATGGAGAATGACAGTAACTTTGGGTGGGGCATTGCCCCCCGACAGCAAGCCCCAACCCAGAGGAAAAAATGACATTTATTCATTGAGCTCCGGGAAGGCTAAAAGTAGTTTAGAATGATGCACAGAAGTCTCCTAACTACTGAATGGAGAATGACAGTAACTTTGGGTGGGGCATTGCCCCCGACAGCAAGCCCCAACCCAGAGATAACAATGAGATTTATTCAAGTGAGCTCCAGGAAGGCTGAAAGTAGTTTAGAATGGTGCACAAAAGACTACTGAATGGAGAATGACAGTAACTTTGGGTGGGGCATTGCCCCCCGACAGCAAGCCCCAACCCAGAGGAAACAATGACATTTATTCATGTGAGCTCCGGGAAGGCTAAAAGTATTTTAGAATGGCGCACAGAATTCTCCTAACTACTGAATGGAGAATGACGGTAACTTTGGGTGGGGCATTGCCCCCCGACAGCAAGCCCCAATCCAGAGGAAAAAATGACATTTATTCATGTGAGCTCCGGGAAGGCTAAAAGTAGTTTAGAATGGCGCACAGAATTCTCCTAACTACTGAATGGAGAATGACGGTAACTTTGGGTGGGGCATTGCCCCTCGACAGCAAGCCCCAACCCAGAGGAAAAAATGAGATTTATTCATGTGAGCTCCAGGAAGGCTAAAAGTAGTTTAGAATGGCGCACAGAATTCTCCTAACTACTGAATGGAGAATGACGGTAACTTTGGGTGGGGAATTGCCTCCGAAAGACAGCCCCAACCCAGAGGAAACAATGACATTTAATCATGTGAGCTCCGAGAAGGCTAAAACTAGTTTAGAATGGTGCACATAATTCTCCTAACTACTGAATGGAGAATGACAGTAACTTTGGGTGGGGCATTGCCTCGAAAGACAGCTCCAACCCAAAGGAAACAATGACATTTATTCATGTGAGCTCCGGGAAGGCTAAAACTAGTTTAGAATGGTGCACAGAATTCTCCTAACTACTGAATGGAGAATAACAGTAACTTTGGGTGGGGCATTACCCCAACAGGAAGCCCCAACCCAGAGGAAACAAGGACATTTAATCATGTGAGCTCCGGGAAGCCTAAAAGTAGTTTAAAATGGTGCACAAAAGACTACTGAATGGAGAATGACAGTAAATTTGGGTGGGGCATTGCCCCCCAACAGCAAACCCCAACCCAGAGGAAAAAAGGACATTTATTCATTGAGCTCCGGGAAGGCTAAAAGTAGTTTAGAATGGCGCACAGAATTCTCCTAACTACTGAATGGAGAATGACAGTAACTTTGGGTGGGGGATTGCCCCCCGACAGCAAGCCCCAACCCAGAGGAAAAAATGACATTTATTCATTGAGCTCCGGGAAGGCTAAAAGTAGTTTAGAATGGCGCACAGAATTCTCCTAACTACTGAATGGAGAATGACAGTAAATTTGGGTGGGGCATTGCCCCCCGACAGCAAGCCCCAACCCAGAGGAAAAAATTACATTTATTCATGTGAGCTCCGGGAAGACTAAAAGTAGTTTAGAATGATGCACAGAAGTCTCCTAACTACTGAATGGAGAATGACAGTAACTTTGGGTGGGGCATTGCCCCCGAAAGCAAGCCCCAACCCAGAGATAACAATGAGATTTATTCATGTGAGCTCCAGGAAGGCTGAAAGTAGTTTACAATGGTGCACAAAAGACTACTGAATGGAGAATGACAGTAACTTTGGGTGGGGCATTGCCCCCCGACAGCAAGCCCCAACCCAGAGGAAAAAATGACATTTATTCATGTGAGCTCCGGGAAGGCTAAAAGTAGTTTAGAATGGCGCACAGAATTCTCCTAACTACTGAATGGAGAATGATGGTAACTTTGGGTGGGGAATTGCCTCCGAAAGACAGCCCCAACCCAGAGGAAACAATGACATTTAATCATGTGAGCTCCGAGAAGGCTAAAACTAGTTTAGAATGGTGCACAGAATTCTCCTAACTACTTAATGGAGAATAACAGTAACTTTGGGTGGGCCATTACCCCAACAGGAAGCCCCAACCCAGAGGAAACAAGGACATTTAATCATGTGAGCTCCGGGAAGCCTAAAAGTAGTTTAAAATGGTGCACAAAAGACTACTGAATGGAGAATGACAGTAAATTTGGGTGGGGTATTGGCCCTGACAGTAAGCTCCAATCCAGAGAAAACAATGGCATTTATTCATATAATCTCGGAAGGCTAAAAGTAGTTTAGAATGGTGTACAGAAGTCTCCTAACTACTGAATGGAGAATAACAGTAACTTTGAGTGGGGCATTGCTCCCGAGAGTAAGCCCCAACCCAGAGGAAAAATAACATCGATTCACGTGAGCCATGATAAGGCTGAAAGAAGTTTAAAATGTTTCACAGACATCTCCTAATTATTGAATATAGAATGACAGAAACTTTGGGTGGGGCATTCCCCCGAGAGAGAGCCCTAACACAGAGGAAAAATAACATCTATTCACGTGAGCCATGACAAGGCTAATAAAAGATTAGAATAGTGCACAGACGTCTCCTAACTACTTAATAGAGAGTGACAGTAACTTGGGTGGGCCATTGCCCCCGACAGCAAGTTCATCCCCAAGAAAAAATAACATCTATTCACGTGAGCCATGGGAAGGCTGAAAGAATTTTAGAATGTGAACAGACATCTCTTAACTATTGAATATAGAATGATAGTAACTTTGGGTAGGGTATTGCCCCCAAAAGCAAGCCCCAACCCAGAGGAAACTAACATTTATTCATGTGAGCTCCAGGTAGGCTCAAAGTAATTTACAATGGTGCACAAAAGACTACTGAATGGAGAATGACAGTAACTTTGGGTGGGGCATTGCCCCCAACAGCAATCCCCAACCCAGAGGTAACAATGAGATTTATTCATATGAGCTCCAGGAAGGCTAAAAGTAGTTTAGAATAGTGCACAGAAGTCTCCTAACTACTGAATGGAGAATGACAGTAACTTTGTGTGGGTCATTGCCCCCGATAGTAAGCCCTAACCCAGAGGTAACAATGACATTTTTTCATGTGAGCTCCGGGAAGGCTAAAAGTAGTTCAGAATGGTACACAGAAGTCTCCTAACTACTAAATGGAGAATGACCGTATCTTTGGGTGGGGCAATGCCCACGACAGACAGCTCAACCCCAACCCAGAGGAAACAATGACATTTTTTCATTTGAGCTCCAGGAAGGCTAAAAGTAGTTCAGAATGGTGCACAGAAGTCTCCTAACTACTAATTGGAGAATGACCGTATCTTTGGGTGGGGCAATGCCCACGACAGACAGCTCAACCCCAACCCAGAGGAAACAATGACATTTTTTCATGTGAGCTCCGGGAAGGCTAAAAGTAGTTCAGAATGGTGCACAGAAGTCTCCTAACTACTAAATGGAGAATGACCGTATCTTTGGGTGGGGCAATGCCCACGACAGACAGCTCAACCCCAACCCAAAGGAAACAATGAAATTTTTTTCATGTGAGCTCCGGGAAGGCTAAAAGTAGTTCAGAATGGTGCACAGAAGTTTCCCAACTACTAAATGGAGAATGACAGTAACTTTGTGTGGGGCAATGCCCCTGACAGCATGCTCCAATCCAGAGTAAACAATAGCATTTATTCATATGAGCTCAGGGAAGGCTAAAAGTTGTTTAGAATGGTGCAAAGAAGTATCCCAACTACTGAATGGCGAATAACAGTAACTTTGGGTGGGGTATTGCCCCCGAGAGTAAGCCACAAACCAAAGGAAAAATAACATCTATTCACGTGAGGCATGACAAGGCTGAAAGAAGTTTAGAATGGTTCACAGACATCTCCTAACTATTGAATATAGAATGACAGAAACTTTGGGTGGGTCATTCCCGAGAGCAAACCCCAACCCAGAGAAAAAAATAACATCTATTCACATGAGCCATGGCAAGGCTAAAAGAAGTTTAGAATGGTTCACAGACATCTCCTAACTAATGGATATAGAATGACAGAAACTTTGGGTGCAGCATTCCCCAAACAGCAAGCCCATCCCCGAGGAAAAAATAACATCTATTCATGTGAGCCATGACAAGGGTGAAAGAAGTTTGAAATAGTGCACAGACGTCTCCTAACTACTGAATGGAGTATAACAGTAACTTTGGGTTGGGCATTGCCTCGGCAGCAAGCCCCATCCTCGAGGAAAAAATAACATCTATTCACGTGAGCCATGGCAAGGGTGAAAGAAGTTTGGAATGGTGCACAGTAATCTACTGAAGTGAGAATGACAGTAAATCTTGGTGGGGCATTGCCTTCAACAGCAAGCCCCAACCCAGAGGGAAAAAATATTCATTAACGCGAGTCATGGCAAGGCTGAAAGAAGTTTAGAATAGTGCACAGAAGTCTCCTAACTACTAAATGGAGAATGACAGTAACTTTGGGTGGAGCATTGCCCCGACAGCAAGCCCCAACCAAGAGGAAGAAATAACATCTATTCATGTGAAACATGGCAAGGTTAAAAGAAATTTAGAATGGTGCACAGATGTCTCCTAACTACTGCATGGTAAATGACAGTAACTTTGGGTGGGGCATTGCCCCCGACAGCAAGCCCATCCCCGAGGAAAAAAAAAACATCTATTCACGTGAGCCATTGAAGGCTAAATGAGGATTAGAATGGTGCACTGACGTCTCCTAACTACTGACCGGAGAATGGTTGGGGCATTGCCCCTGACAGCAAGCCCATCCCAGAGGAGAAAATAACATCTATTCACGTCAACCATGGAGAGGATAAAAGAAGTTTAGAATAGTGCGCAGACGTCTCCTAACCACTGAATATGGAATGACAGTAACTTTGGATGGATTATTGCCTCCGACAGCAAGACCCAACCCAGAGGAAGAAAAAACATCTATCCACGTGAGCCATGGCAAGTCTAAAAGAAGTTTAGAATAAAGCACGGACGTCTCCTAACTACTGAATGGAGAATGACAGTAACTCTGGTTGGGGCATTGCCCCGACAGCAAACCCCAATCCAGAGGAAAATATAACATCTATTCACGTGAGCCATGGCAAGGCTAAAAGAAGTTTAGAATGGTGTACAGACGTCTCCTAACTACTGAATGGAAAATGACAGTAACTTTGGGTGGGGCATTGCCCCCGACAGCAACCCCAGCCCCGAGGAAAATATAACATCTATTCTTGTGAGCTATCGCATGCGTGAAAGAAGTTTGGAATGGTACACAGACGTCTCCTAACTACTGAATGGAGAATGACAGTAACTTTGGGTGTGGTATTGCCCATGACAGCAAACCCCAATCCAGAGGAAAAAATAACAACTATTCACGTGAGCCATGGCAAGACTAAAAGAAGTTTAGTATGGTGCACAGACGTCTCTTAACTACTGAATGGTGAATGACATTAAGTTTGGATGGGGCACTGCCATCGACAGCGAGCCCCAACCCAGAGGAAAAAATAATATATATTCATATGAGCCATGGCAAGGCTAAAAGAAGTTTAGAATAGTGCAGAGATGTCTCCTAACTACTGAATGGAGAATGACAGTAACTTTGGGTGGGGCATTGCCCCGACAGCAAGCCCCAACCCAGAGGGAGAAATAATATCTATTCACGTGAGTCATGGCAAGGCTAAAAGAAGTTTAGAATGGTGCACAGACGTCTCCTAACTACTGAATGGAGAATGAGAGTAACTTTGGGTAGGGCATTGCCCCCGACAGCAAACCCCAATCCAGAGGAAAATATAACAACTATTTACGTGAGCCATGACAAGGCTAAAAGAAGTTTAGAATGGAGCACAGACGTCTCCTAACTACTGAATGGAAGGTGATAGTAACCTGTGAGGGGCATTGCCCCCGACAGCAAGACCATCCCCGAAGAAAATATAACATCTATTCACGTGAGCCATGACAAGGCTGAAAGAAGTTTGGAATGGTGCACACACGTCTCCTAACTACTGAATGGAGAGTGACAGAAACTTCGGGTGGGGCATTGTCCCCGACAGACAGCCCTAACCCAGAGGAAACAATGATATTTATTCATGTAAGCTCTAGGAAGGCTAAAATGGAGAATGACAGTATCTTTGGGTGGGGCACTGTACCCGACAGCGAGCCACAACCCAGAGGAAGCAATGACATTTATTCATAGGAGCTCTGGGAAGGGTAAAGGTAGTTTAGAATGGTGCAGAGAAGTATCCTAACTACTGAATGGAGAATAACAGTAACTTTGGGTGGGGCATTGCCCCCGAGAGCAAGCCCCAGCCCAGAGGAAAAATAACATCGATTCATGTGAGCCATGACAAGGCTAATAGAAGTTTAGAATGGTGCACAGACGTCTCCTAACTAATTTATAGAGAGTGACAGTAACTTGGGTGGGGCATTGCCCCCGACAACAAGCCCATCCCCGAGAAAATATAACATCTATTCACGTGAGCCATGACAAGGCTGAAAGAAGTTTAGAATGGTCCACAGACATCTCCTAACTAATGAATATAGAATGACAGAAACTTTGGGTGGGGCATTCCTCCGTAAGCAAGCCCATCCCCAAGGAAAAAATAACATCTATTCACGTGAGCCATGACAATGCTGGAAGAAGTTTGAAATTGTGCACACACGTCTCCTAACTACTGAATGGAGAATGACAGTAACTCTGGGTGGGGCCTTGCCCCCGACAGCAAGCCCCAACCCAGGGGAAAAAATATCATCTATTCACGTGAGCCATGGCATGGATAAAAGAAGTTTAGAATGGTGCACAGACATCTCCTAACTGCTGAATGGAGAATAACAGTAACTTTGTGTAGGGCATTGCCCCGGCAGCAAGCCCTATCCTCGAGAAAAAAATAACATCTATTCACGTGAGCCATGATAAGGCTGAAAGAAGTTTGAAGTGGTGCACACACGTCTCCTAACTACTGAATGGAGAATGACAGTAACTCTGGGTGGGGCCTTGCCCCCGACAGCAAGCTCCAACCCAGAGGAAAAAATAACATTTATTCACGTGAGTCATGGTAAGGATAAAAGAAGTTTAGAATGGTGGACAGACATCTCCTAACTGCTGAATGGAGAATAACAGTAACTTTGGGTTGGGCATTGCCCTGTCAACAAGCCCCATCCTCGAGGAACAAATAATATCTATTCACATGAGCCATGGAAAGGCTGAAAGAAGTTTGAAATGGTGCACACATGTCTCTTAACTCCTGCAAAGAAAATGATAGTAACTTTGTGTGGGGCATTGCCCCCGACAGCAAGCCCATCTCCGAGGAAAAATAACATCTATTCACGTGAGCCAGGGCAAGGCTAAAAGTAGTTTAGAATGGTGCAGAGACGTTTCCTAACTACTGAATAGAAAATGACAGTAACTTTGAGTGTGGCATTGCCCCTGATAGCAAGTCCCAACCCAGAAGAAACAATGACATTTATTCATGCGTGCTCTTTGAAGGGTAAAAGTGGTTTAGAATGGTGGACAGAAGTCTATTAACTACTGAATGGAGAATGACAGTAACTTTTGGGGAGGGGGGGGAGGGCATTGCCCTTGACAGCAAGCCTCAACCCAGAGGAAACAATGATATTTATTCATGTGAGCTACTGGAAAGCTAAAAGCAGTATAGAATGGTGATCAGAGGTCTCCAAACTACCTAATGGAGAATGACAGTAACTTTGTGTGGGGCATTGCCCCCTACAGCACACCCCAACCCAAAGGAAACAATGACATTTATTCTTGTGAGCTCTAGGACGGCTAAAAGTAGTTCAGAATAGTGCACAGAAGTCTTCTAACTACTGAATGGGGAAATGACAGTAACTATGGGTGGGGCATTCCCCTGGTAGAAAGCCTGAACCCCAACCCACAGGTAACAATGACATTTATTCATTTGAGCTCCCGAAAGGCTAAAACTAGTTTAGAATGGTGCACAGAAGTCTCCTGATTACTGAATTGAGAATGACAGTAACTTTGGGTGGGACACTGCCACCAACAGCAAGCCCCAACCCAGACGAAATAATGATATTTATTCATATGAGCTACAGGAAGGCTAAGAGCGGTTTGGGATGGTGCACAGAAGTCTCCTAATTATTTAATGGAGAATAAAAGTAACTTTGGGTGGGACATTACCCATGACAGCAAGCCCCAACCCAGGAAACAATGGCATTTATTCATGTGAGCTCCGGGAAGGCTAAAAGTTGTTTAGAATGGTGCACAGAAGTTTCCTAACTACTTAATGGAGAATGACAGCAACTTTGGGTGGGGCATCTCCAACAACAGGGAGCTCATCACCAAGGAAAAAATAACATCTATTCAAGTAAGCCATGGCAAGGCTAAGAGAAGTTTAGAATGGTGCACAGACTTCTCCTAACTACTGAATGGAGAAAGACAGTAACTTTTGGTGGGGCATTGCCTTCGATAGCAAATACGAACCCATAAGAAAATATAACATCTATTCACATTATCCATGGCAAGGCTACAGGAAGGCTAAAAGCAGTTTAGAATGGTGCACAGAAGTTTCCTTACTACTGAATGGAGAATGACAGTAACTTTGGGTGGGGCATTGCCCCGAACAGCAAACCCCAACCCAGAGAAAACAATGACATTTTTTCATGTGAGCACCGGAAAGGGTAAAAGTAGTATAGAATGGTGAACAGAAGTCTCCTAACTACTGAAAGGAGAATAACAGTAACTTTGGGTGGGGCATTGCCCCCGAAAGCAACCGCCAATCCAGAGGAAATAAAGACATTTATTCAAGTGAACTCGGGGAAGGCTAAAAGTAGCTTGAAATGGTACACAAAAGACTACTGAATGGAGAATAACAGTAACTTTGGGTGGGTCATTGTCCCCGCCAGCAAGCGCCAATCCAGAGGAAATAAAGACATTTATTCAAGTGAACTTGGGGAAGGCTAAAAGTAGCTTGAAATGGTACACAAAAGACTACTGAATGGAGAATGACAGTAACTTTGGGTGGGTCATTGTCCCCGCCAGCAAGCCCCAACTCAGAGGTAACAATGAGATTTATTCATATGAGCTCTGGGACGACTAAAAGTTGCTTAGAGTGGTGTACAGAAGTATCTTAACTACGGAATGGAAAATGAAAGTAACTTTGGGTGGGTCATTGCCCCGACAGCAAGCCCTAATCCAGAGAAAACAATGGCATTTATTCATGGGAGGTCCGGGAAGGCTAAAATTAGTTTAGAATGGTGCACAGAAGTCTCCTAACTACTGAATGGAGACAGACAGTAACTTTGGGTGGTGCATTGCCCCCAACAGCAAGCCCCAACCTAGAAGAAGAAATAACATCTATTCACATAGCCATGGCAAGGTTAAAAGAATTTTATATTAGTGCACAGAGGTTTCCTAACTACTGCAAAGAAAATGACAGTAACTTTGGGTGGGGCATTGCCCCCGACAGCAAGCCCATCCCCGAAAAAAAAATAATATCTATTCACGTGAGCCATGGCAAGGCTAAAACAAGTTTAGAATGGTGCACAGATGTCACCTAATTACTGAATGGAGAATGACAGTAACTCTGTTTGGAGCATTGCCCCCGACAGCAAGCCCGAACCCTGAGGAAAAAAAAAGCATCCATTCACGTGAGCCATTGAAGGCTAAAAGAAGTTTAGAACGGTACACAGACGTCTCCCAACTACTGACCAGAGAATGTCAGTAACTTTAAGTGGGGCATTGACCGCGACAGCAAGCCCATCCACGAGGAAAAAATAACATCTATTCACATCAGCCATGGCAAGGCTAAAAGAAGTTCAGAATGGTGTACAGACGTCTCCTAACTACTGAATGGAAAATGACAGTAAATTTGGCTGGGTCATTGCCCCCGACAGCTACCTCATCCCCGAAGAAAAAATAACATCTATTCACGTGAGCCATGGCAAGGCTAAAAGAAGTTTAGAATGGTGCACAGACGTCTCCTAACTACTGAATGGAAAATGACAGTAACTTTGGGTGGGGCATTGCCCACGACAGCAAGCCCATACCAGAGGAAAAAATAACATCTATTCACGTGAGCCATTTCAAGGCTAAAGGAAGTTTAGAATGGTGCATAGACATCTCCTAACTACTGAATGGAAAATGACAGTAACTTTTGTTGGGGCATTGCCCCCAGCAGCAAGCCCCATCCCCGAGGTAAAAATAACATCTATTCATGTGAGCCATGGCAAAGCTAAAAGAATTTTAGAATGGTGCACATACGTCTCCTAACTACCGAATGGAGAATGACAGTAACTCTTGGTGGGGCATTGCCCTAGGCAGCAAGCCTCATCACCGGGGAAAAATAACATCTATTCAGGTGAGTCATGGCAAGGCTAAAAGAAGTTTAGAATGGTGCAGACGTCTCCTAACTATTGAATATAGAATAAAAGAAACTTTGGGTGGGGCATTCCCCCGATAGCAAGACCATCCCCAAGGAAAAAATTAACATCTATTCACGTGAGCCATGGCAAAGCTAAAAGAAGTTGAGAATGGTACACAGACATCTCCTAACCACTGAATGGAGAATACAGTAACTTTGGGTAGGGCATTGCCCCCGGTAGCAAGCCCCATCCCCGAGGAAAAAATATTATCTATTTACGCGAGCCATGGCAACGCTAAAAGAAGTTTGGAATGCTGCACAGACGTCTCCTAACCACTGAATGGAGAAAGACAGTAACTCTGGGTGGGGCATTGCGCCAGATAAAGGGTTCCAACCCAGAGGAAAAAATAACATCAATTCACGTGAGCCATGGCAAGGCTAAAAGAAGTTAAGAATGGTGCACAAATGTCTCCTAACTACTGAATGGAGAATGACTGTAACTTTGGGTGGGGCATTGCCCCTGACAGCAAGCACATACCCGAGGAAAAAATGACATGTATTCACGTGAGCCATGATAAGGCTAAAAGAAGTTTAGAATGGTGCACAGAAGTCTCTTAACTGCTGAATGGAAAATGACAGCCCATCCCCGAGGAAAAATTTGTGAATACACATGTGAGCTCTGGCAGTGCTTAAAGCGGTTAAAAATTATGCACAGAAGTCTCCTAAGTACTGAATAAAAAAGGATAGTAACTTTCGGTGGGGCATTGCCCATGACAGCAAGCCCATCTCCGAGGAAAAAATAACATCTATTCACGTGAGCCATGGCAAGACTGAAAAAAGATTAGAATGGTGCACAGACATCTCCTAATTACTGAATAGAGAATGACAATAACTTTGGGTAGGGCCTTGCCCCCTACAGCAACCCCATCCCAGAGGAAAAAATAAAATTTTTTCACTTCAGCCATGGCATGGCTAAAAGAAGTTTAGAATGGTGCACAGACGTCTTTTAACCACTGAATGGAGAATGACAGAAAGTTAGATGGGGCATTGCCCGACAGTAAACCCATCTCCGAGGAAAAAATAACGTGCACAGACGTGTCCTCACTACTGAATGGAGAATGACAGTAACTTTGTGCGGGGCATTTCCCCCCGACAGCAAGCTCATCCCCGAAGAAAATATAACATTATTCACGTGAGCCATGGTAAGGGTAAAAGAAGTTTAGAATGGTTTAGAGACGTCTCCTAACTATCGAGTGTAGAATGACAGTAAATTTGATTGTGGCATTTCCCCCCGACAGCAAGCTCATCCCCGCGGAAAATATAACATCTATTCATGTGAACCAGGGCTAGGCTAAAAGAAGTTTAGAATGGTGCACAGACGTCTCCTAACTATTGAGTGGAGAATGACAGTAAATTTGGGTGGGGCATTGCCCCCGACAGCATGCCCATCCTCGAGGAAAAAATAACATCTATTCATATGAGCTTTGGCAAGGCTAAAAGAAGTTTAGAATGGTGCACAGACGTGTCCTACTGAATGGAGAATGACAGTAACTTAGTTGGGGCATTGCCCCCGACAGCAAGCCCATCCCCAAAGAAAATATAACATCTATTCATGGGCGCCATGGCAAGGCTAAAAGTAGTTTAGAATGGGGCACAGACATCTCTTAACTATCAAATGAAGAATGACAGTAAATTTGGGTGGGGCATTATCCCGGACAGCAAGCCCATCCTCGAGGAAAATATAACATCTATTAATTTGAGCCATGGCAAGGCAAAAAGAAGTTTAGAATGGTGCACAGAAGTCTCCTAACTACTGAATGGAGAATGATAGTAACTTTCGGTTGGGCATTGCCCCTGACAGCAAGCCCCATCCCCTAGGAAAAAATTAACATCTACTCATGTGAGTTCCAGCAAGGCTAAAAGTAATTTAGAATGGTTCAGAGAAGTCTCCAAACTATTGTATGGAAAATGGCAGTAATTTTGGGTGGGACATTGCCCTCAACAAACCCTATCCTAGAGGAAAAAGTGACATCTATTCATGTGATCTCCAGCAAGGCTAAAAGTACTTCAGAATAGTGCACAGAAGTCTCCTAACTACTGAATGGAAAATAACACTAACTTTCAGTGGAGCATTGTCCCCGACAGCAAGCCCAGCCCCTAGGAAACAATGACATCTCTTTATGTGAGCTCTGGCAAGGCTAAAAGTAGTTTATAATGGTGCAGAGAAGTCTCCAAACTACTGTATGGAAAATGGCAGTAATTTTGGGTGGGGCATTCCCCCCCAACAAACCCTATCTTTGAGGAAAAAAGGACATCTCTTTATGTGAGTTCCAGCATGGCTAAAAGTACTTCAGGATAGTGCACAGAAGTCTCCTAACTACTGAATGGAGAATGACAGTAACTTTGGGTAGGGCATTGCCCCCGACAGCAAGCCTATCCTTGAGGAAAAATTACATTTATTCATGCGAGTTCCGGCAAAGCTAGAAGTAGTTTAGAATGATGTTGAGAAGCTTCCTAACTACTGAATGGAGAATGATAGTAACTTTGGGTGGGGTATTGCCCAGATAGCAAGCCCCATCCCCGAGGAAAAAATTACATCTATTTATGCGATTTCCATCAAGGCTAAAAGTAGTTTAGAATGGTGCAGAGAAATCTCCTACCTACTGAATGGAGAATGACAGTAACTTTGGGTGGGGCATTGTCCCCAACAACAAGCCTTATCCCCTAGGAAAAAATGACATTTATTCATCTGAATTCCGGCAAGGCTAACAGTAGTTTGGAATTATGCAACGAATTCTCCTAACTACTGAATGGAGAATGACAGTAACCTTTGGTGGGGCATTGCCCCCGACAACAAGCCTTATCCCCGAGGAAGAAATGACATTTATTCATCTGAATTTCGGCAAGGCTAACAGTAGTTTGGAATTATGCAACGAATTCTCCTAACTACTGAATGGAGAATGACAGTAACCTTTGGTGGGGCATTGCCCCTGACAACTCGCCGTATCCCCGAGGAAAAAAAGACATTTATTCATGTGAATTCCGGCAAGGCTAAAAGTAGTTTGGAATTGTGCAACGAATTCTCCTAACTACTGAATGGAGAATGACAGTAACCTTTGGTGGGGCATTGCCCCTGACAACACGCCGTATCCCCGAGGAAAAAAAGACATTTATTCATGTGAATTCCGGCAAGGCTAAAAGTAGTTTGGAATTGTGCAACGAATTCTCCTAACTACTGAATGGAGAATGACAGTAACTTTGGGTGGGGCATTGCCCCCGACAACAAGCTTTATCCCCGAAGAAAAAAAGATATTTATTCATGTGAATTCTGGCAAGGCTAAAAGTAGTTTAAATGGTGCACAGAAGTCTCCTAAATACTGAATGGTGAATGACATTAAATTTTGGTTGGGTACTGCCTCCGACAGCAAGCCCATCTCAGTGAAAATAGGCAAGGCTAGAAATTGTTTCAATCTGTCTCTAGGAGTCCTCAACGCTCAAATTCATGAAGTGATAATCATTTATGATATAAACACGCCTACTGTACATATATGAAAACATATCCTTGAAATCAATAAGAAATTTTGTTGAAAAAATAGATCAGCATTGCATTTCTAATTGCAATACTCAAGTTTTAGCTTACTTCTTGAGATATCTTTTTATAGAATCGTTAATATATTCTAATTTTGATGAACATTTGATTATACAGCTATACAAAAAAAAAAAACACTGTTTTTTACTAAAGTGAAAGAGAAAGAAACTTTTAAAATTTACAATAATGAATAGATGTGAAGAAATACCTGAACCTCCTATGGTGCAGGGATAGTGTTTCAATGTATCTTATTACAAATTGAGACTATCAGCTACAATGATTTTGGATTTAATCGCAAATGAAAATAATTTAGGTATAGTAAAAAGGAAAATATCACATTAATTGTCTTTTTCCTCGGTATTATCTTTATCCTCACGCAATACACTGTCTGAATTCTCATCCTCTTAAGCCATCATTTGACTCCCTCCTCTCATTGTCAGCTTTGGTTATAGAGCTGGGGACAGGATTTCGAGGGAACCATAGGGACTGGAGACCATCCCCAGTTTTCATCCAGCCAAAGTTTATTGGACTCTCCCCACCAGTAGGATTAACTTCATCAGCTTGTTTCAACATTTTAGCAACAGAATTTGTTCTGTTGATATGATGAGTGAGCGTTTCATAGCTTGGAGGAAGAGAGGCGCAGTTGATCTTCTTCATCCTCGCCAGTGTATCTGTTTACTTACTTCCAGATGTAGACATGAAGGCCTTATTAGCTTCATTGATGTCTGACGTGTTAACATGTAAAAAGTTACGGCGATTTCGGAATATTAAGTGACTGAATCTTAAGAAACAAAGATCACTGTTCAAGCAAGTGCGCTAAATCAAAACTAGTTTTATACAGCACTGCAAACAATAGTGGCTTATATAAGAACAAATGTTTACTTCTTTCTCAAATATAAAATAAAAGTAATGTAATGTAATTTTAATGTGTGAATAAATGTAAACAAATGTTGTATATGTAAATAAATGTACAGTCAATGCAATATCATTATCTTGGAGAACTTGCAGTACTTCCTTGTTCTTACTATGGTGACCTATCCTCGATAGCAGTAGCTTGAATCAGCAGATTGTTTAAATTTTTTCAGCTGGGCTTATATGTAATTTCCAAACTTATTGAAAATTTCTTACAATAAATGTCGTGATTTTCACTTCGACAATTATATGATTAGTTCTAAGCCCGATGTTAAGGGTGGATAACAAGACCATGAAGAGGTAAGTCTCCCAAAACCGTCCAGGAATCAAACAAAATACGGCTACAATTTACAATTTTATTACAAAAATAGTTGTTTGAAAAGGGAATAACATATTAAAACATTTACACTGCTTAATAAATGAAATATCTCACTCGAAACAATTACATGTGCTCGCAGAACACTAAGGCCACATCGGACTTAGAAGGATAACAAAATGCACCCAATTTCAACAAAATACCTTGGTAGACCACATACCAAGACTTTCTATCGTAATTTAGTGAATGAATCTGATCCCCAATCACAAGGATCACCGAAATATATACAGATACAAAACTCACATCACATTTACAAAAAACTATGGGGAAACCGACCTGGTTATACAAGGAGCAGAGACGTAACAATGTAGACAACTTACTTGGTCTGGGGATATTAGGCAAAGAGGACGACCGGAGCTCCTGCAGCTCTGACGAAAACTCCGATTTCCCGCGCTGACTAAAGTGTCCTTGGCAGAGGGGAGGGAATTCTTACCTTATTAATTTATAAGGGGTTGGTTAAAGCTTCTTTATTTGCCACAAGACTGAGAAACTGTTAAAGTCTTATTCTAAATACAAGTGGGAGTTTAATGATTCGGCTGGAAGCCATAATTTGCCGTAATCCACCAGCTTAGGGAGTCCTTGGCTCTAAACATATACATAAGACATTTTCATCGTTGTATAGTAAAATGACGTTACATTCGTGATTCATAAATTACAAATACTCAATTTCTCTAACACCCGCTCCTTCCCTACCAGGTGGTTAAGTTTTAGGCCTAATACCGTCGCGTATTAGACCATAGTCATTCGTGTCAACGCCCGCGAGATCTTCCAGCCTTCCTTCAATTTAACGTAACGTTTGTGGAGTTAAATGGCGGGACTTTCGAATGATCAGTTCGAAACTCCCGACATCCTCCACACCCGAAATAAAGGAGCGGTGAAACGTCGGTCAATTAGGCAAGACTGGACTCGGGGGGGGGGGGGGGTAACTACTCCAAGACTCTGTTAGGCTCGTTGCGTAGCACTCCACAACGACTCTAACAGAGCATACACAATGTACAGCATACAACAATGTTACCCCGGGGCAATTAACTCTTACAGGTGTACACAAAAATAATACAAAAAAAATGTACCCAGACAGATGATACTTACAACAGTTCAAATGGAAAGGCAAGTAGGCAATGGGCCTAAGACAATCATCATTTCATGCATATATACACAAGAATAGCAATAGAAATGTATTCAGACATGTAATACATACAACGATTCAAATGGAAAGGCAAGTAGGCAATGGGCCTAAAACAATCATCATTTCGTGCATATATACACAAGAATAGCAATAGAAATGTATTCAGACATATAATACATACAACGATTCGATCATAAGGCAATCTGCTCTTAATCACATTAATCGAATCACTCTTCTCACAGTGCCACACGTAGGCTATTACCTTAGGGGGAACAAGAGGGAGGGGCCTGGCTCTGTACAACGCTCGGTTTGTAAGTACGAGAGACCATCCCGTCCCCGTTCCCCACACCCGACACACTTCCAACTTCTGTGGATCCATGCACACCTACAATCTCTTCATTCCACCCTCCCTACCTACCAGATAGGGCACTCCCTTTTTTACTCACTGTTTGCAGCTACGCATTATATATCGTCACTCCTTAGCAGACGGTCCATCAGTTCTCGCTGCTTCGCGGCAGCCCTTCTCAATGGGCGTGCAGGACGTCCTTGTGCGTCCGTCTGCTTCGATTCTGTTTCACTTTCACTTCTCTCACTAACCGCATTGTTCTCACCATTAGCGTCGTTATCGAAGGTTCCTGTGGCTAATTGTTGAGTTGTCGTAGCCGGAGCCAACGATCCCTGGCATTCCTGCTGCCGAACTGTACGCGCCCTCTTTTCCGTCGTCGTCGTCTTCTTCTCCAACATCATCCTCAGAGGGGGCAATTTCCAGGGGAACCAGGTGGCTGACAGCTCGCAGTGACTCGACACCCTCGAACAACACTTTGGCCGAATGCACGACTCCATCGTCGTCAGGATACGTCTCCACAACACGTCCAAGAGGCCACGTAGCTCTTTTTTGATTTTCTTGTTTTACCAGCACGACGTCTCCAGGGTGCAGCTTGGAGGGTTCCCCAGACTGACAGTCGTGCCGGGCTCTCATGGCACTCAAATATTCCCTTCTCCACCTCTCTCGGAAGGCTTTCAAAGAGTCTGTCAGTTTTAGGTAGCGATCACGTAGCTTCCGGGAGGTGAAGGTCGCGTTGAGGTGGTCGTCCGGCAAGATCGGTGCCATGAGGTGGACTGGGTGTCCTCTTAGCAAATGGGAGGGGGTGAGGACTTCATCCTCGCACTTGTCGCCGCTGTACATAAGCGGCCGATTATTCACCACTGCCTCCGCTTCTTTCACAAGGGTTAGTACGAGTACTTCTTTGCGAGGGCTATCTGGAGGGTCCGTTTTGTTACCCCGATCAGGCGCTCGAAGAACCCACTTTATGCCCGTTCTCCTCAAGAACTGCTGGACTTCATCTTCTTCATAGAGTCCCTGAGGGAGGTGGCTGGCAGTTTTGAACGTTTGATGGTTATCAGACGTGATGAACTGCGGGGCACCGTGGGTGGCGCAAAATCGTCTTAGGGCTAATACGAATTCTTCCGCTTCCAGGGAGGGGCAGAAATCGAGGTACTCGGCCCTGCTGGCCATGCATGTCACGATCAGTATGTAGCCTGGCCGCGTTTCAGTCTGTATGGCCGCTGTGTGGTCCACTCCGACTGCTGTAAAGGGTTTTGTGAGGGTGGTCCTCTCCTTCGGTAGAGGGGGTGGTGGTGGCTGTCTCAACAGAGGATGGAAGGCTAGTATGCATTCTGGACATTGTCGCACGGTCCGCTTCGCAATGGAACGTAGACCCGCCGCCCAGCATTTCTGTCGAAAGATACCCATGAGTGTATTCACCCCACAATGCAAGTGCAAACGGTGTAAATATCTTAAATAAATCCTGACTAAATGCCCTTTGGCTGGCAAGAGAATTAACTGATTAGTTTCCTCTACTTGGGACACTCGTCCCCTAGTACAAATAAGACTATCTATTAATAGTAGATTCAATTGTCTGACAAAATTGGCAACTTCACGAGGGGGTCTGACTCCGCCCACTAAGTAAGCATAAACTGTAGGCAAATAATGTTTTTGCTCTAGTTGGGCAACAATACCGAAGGGATGCCGTTCTATTTTTGTAAATCTTTTGATTACCCTAACAACTCTCAACAAGAATTGGAATTCTACTTCCCTTTGTAGAATTTCCCATATCTCGCCCGGGGGGGGGGGGGGGGGGGGCAGGACTCATTCCCTCCCTCAGTTCTTGTACCGCCGCTACTGTGGTGTTTTCATGGGTTGGATCTTCCTCCTTGCAAGGAATGGGTTTTCCCGTGGTCCAGAGGAATTCTGGACCGTTCCTCCAAAGAGAGTTATCTAGCAGTTGTTGCGTCGTTGCACCTCTGGACAAGACATCAGCAGGGTTCTGTTTACTGGGGACATGGTTCAAACTGAATCGACAAACCTGCTGAAGAAAAACAATCTCCGCCTCTCGGTTAGATATAAAGATGTTCTTGTGGTCCTTGGCCTCGGGAGATGCTACCCATGCCAACATGACCTTACTGTCAGTCCACATGACTATCTCTCGTGGCTCTATCAGCTCTTTGAGGGTCTTTGCTAATCTGCTGCCTAGCAACAATGCTAGCAGTTCTAGCTTGGGAATTGTCAATCTGTTCATTCCCTTTGGAGTGATCCTCATTTTACTAGTTATTAGGCTTACCTGATTACAGTCGCCCCTGGTATATGCCACTGCGCCGTATGCCTTACTGCTGGCATCGGTGAATACATGGAGTTCTAAACCTTTCCAGCTATGGTTCTTGGAAAAGTGATTTCGCTCACCGCTTTCAAATCACTCAACAACTCACTCGCTTCTCTAGCTTTTTCTCCTTTCAACACATCATCCCAACCCACGTCATCCTCCCATAGTTGTTGGAGGAAAAGTTTTCCTCTTACAAATAATGGGCTTATCAAACCTATCGGATCGTAAATTGAGACCAACAGGGAAAGTACCCTACGCTTCGTAGGCACCCATCCCTCCCCCAACTCACAGATTCTCTTGCTTTCTTTCACACACAATCTTTCTACGTCCCGGGCCCATCGCAGCCCAAGCACGTTCACACTCACAGGCTCTCTCCACTGTTTCTCGCTATCGAAGGTCAAGTGATTGGACGCCCACCCTTCTAAAGGCATACCCGCCCCTTTCAAGATTTTATTGACAGACTCATGCTCTTGCCTCATGCTCTCTAGATTTTTGAAAGTGGCCAGATAATTATCCACATAAAAAGACTTCACCAAATCTGGTCTACCTTCCCCTTTGAAATGATAATTTAACACTTGTTGTAACAAAAATGGACTTGCCGTGATGCCGAACACCACGACTCTAAAGGCGAAGGTGAGCGCTCGACCTGCTGCCTCGCGCCACAGAAATCTTGTGTATTTGGCATCACGAGGATCCAACAAGACACGATGGAAGGCTTTGCTGATGTCAGCTAACATAGCATATTGGTTCAACCTAAACCTTATGATCAAATGATACGCTAATTCTACCAGATTGGGGCCAGGTAAGAGGCATTCATTCAATGACTTACTACCCTTTGATTTCGCCGAGGCATTGAACACGATTCTAAGGGGGGTGGTGCGGCTATCTTTCCTGATTCCAAAGTGCGGCATATAATAACCTTCCACCTTGGGTTCTTTCACTTCAGATATAAAACCCGCTTCAATATATTTATCTATCACTCCCTGGTATTGATCAAAATATTCCCTATCCTTCCTGAATTTAGTTTGCAACGAATCTAACTGCGATACAGTGTTTCGATAGTTCGTATCTGGCCTAGCATCCGACCCGAATGGTAGGCTAACCTGATATCCCTCAGGCCTTTTCACAACACTATGCGACACCTTTCGCATGGCTTCCGCCTCGCGAACAGTGTATTGCTCAGATGGGGCGATGCCAACACGGTCCAAACGCCACCATTCATCTACGTCAAACTGATATGGTTCGTTCGTGATTTTGCACACTCTAAGCATTTTTACCTGTTCAATTCTTTCCCCCTGCAATAGCCACTGCGGCACCTTCCCATATGGCGACATACCATTATGGGTCAGGAAAAGATTGATCCCATCCACCTTCTCTACACCTATAATAAAGTAGCTAAAATAATCAGCCCCTACTAATATGTGGACATTTTTCAGTATATCGGACTTGTTTGCTGGATCGGCTAATGTGACTCCCTTGCTCAACAGATGCTGTCTGACCTTTACATAACCAGCGTTATGTATTGGGACGTCTACGTTTTCGTGTGCCACTAGCATCATTCGCACGGTTCTTTTTCCCATCTCAACCCTACAACTCACTACATTGTATTGTCCACTTATTTCCGCGGAGCCAAATGGAGCTATATTCAATGATACTCGTCCTACCACCGGTAGGCCAAATTGACTCGCGATTTTCGCCGATATGAAGCTCCTTTGGCTTCCTGAGTCGAGGAATAGGCGGACTCGCTTGCTACCTTGTTTCTGATGGATTTATGCCATAGCCGTTAGCAAGAGAGTGCACAGGAGGTCTACGTCAGACTTCTGTGCGATCTTTGCGCTCTTGCATGGTTTAGATTCCACTTTAGCTTTGGATGGACGGGGGGCAGTTTCATGCTGTATAGGCGTCGCATTCACTACGGGGCGGGATGTTGTTGATTGACTATTGCTACTATTTGGGATCGACTGCGGTCGTCTTCCCGCATTGTAATCATCGCAAATTGCGGTGTGGTGGTGGGCATTATAAATTTTGCAAGAATTTGGGACGGGACCTTTATCACTACGATGACCTGACTTTGTACAATTGAAGCAAAGGCCCCTTTTAAGTAAAATGTGACGTCTGGCAACTACGTCAGTTACTTGGCGACATCCATGAGGCGGGTGCCGTTCGCTACAAAATGGGCAAGAATTATTGTGGACGGGTTTGGATTTCGGTCTCACACTGTTGTCTGGTTTTTTATCATGCTCAAGTCAGTCGCCTCTTTGCAACGCATCGTCTTCGAGCATTCTTATAATAAAGTCTATTGCTTCAAAGAACTCGTCTAACGTGTAATCACATTTTCTTAAATGCTCGACCACTTTTCTGTAGAGCTTTCCCTCTGATAATTTTTGATTTATGAGGCTCATGACCATGCCCTGGCCTATATCATCTTTACTCAACCTTTTAATTTGTTCAATTATGATTGTTAACTCGAAACGGAACCTTTTGAGCTCCACGGGGTCTAGTGACGGCACAAATATGTTAGCTAATTTTCGGTGCAAAATCACGAGCGTCTGGTGTACATTGCCATATTGTTTATCTAGAAGATCTAACGCTATTCTATAGTTCGCGGCGGTTACACTTAGAGATTTCACTATTCTAAGCGGCTCCTTGCCTAATGTCCCTAACAAATAGGTAAATTTAGATACATCATCTAAATCGGCTCTTCTATCTACATGTATCGTAAAGAGCTCACGGTACGAAGCGTATTCCTGCACTTCCCCTTCAAACGTGGGGAGAGGCAGCGGTTTCAACTTGGGGAGAGCAACATTCCCCGTTGGAGTGCTTTTCACTTTGTCTATACGATTGTATAGAAGGGTAGAAGCTCGCATAGCTTCACCCAGCGTGTGCCTGATTCGGGCTTCCAAAGTAGGTTCTAGTTGGACATACTGATTTTTGTACAGCTCTCTCAGCTGTCTGATCTCTTCCTGCAGTTCCGTTACCAGATTCCGGTAGACGGACTCAGAGTATGTCTCTATCAGCGCGCGTTGTGTTTCACTTAGCAAGTCTACTATGAGGCCCATCGACGCCTCGAAGTGCACAATCGTGGCCACCGCCATTTTGACTAACTTTACTTTTACTTCGGGAGAGTTTGGCAAACTAGGAACAGAATTAGGTTTAAGTTACAAGGATGGGGGCACTAAAAACCCAGACACGTGGTCGATCACACATCGGGACGCTGAGGACCTTTATTGTTACGCCCCTCTCTCTCCCCTATTAGGGTTACCCTAAAAGACCATATTTTACTGAATTCCTTTATAGCTCTGGGAGGCACTTGTCATCCGGTTCGAAGGACCAGTTGTCGTGATTTTCACTTCGACAATTATATGATTAGTTCTAAGCCCGATGTTAAGGGCGGATAACAAGACCTTGAAGAGGTAAGTCTCCCAAAACCGTCCAGGAATCAAACAAAATACGGCTACAATTTACAATTTTATTACAAAAATAGTTATTTGAAAAGGGAATAACATATTAAAACATTTACACTGCTTAATAAATGAAATATCTCACTCGAAACAATTACACGTGCTCGCAGAACACTAAGTCCACATCGGACTTAAAAGGAGAACAAAATGCACCCAATTTCAACAAAATACCTTGGTAGACCACATACCAAGGCTTTCTATCGTAATTTAGTGAATGAATCTGATCCCCAATCACAAGGGTCACCGAAATATATACAGATACAAAACTCACATCACACTTACAAAAAACTATGGGGAAACTGACCTGGTTATACAAGGAGCAGAGACGTAACAATGTAGACAACTTACTTGGTCTGGGGATATTAGGCAAAGAGGACGATCGGAGCTCCTGCAGCTCCGACGAAAACTCCGATTTCCCGCGCTGACTAAAGTGTCCTTGGCAGAGGGGAGGGAATTCTTACCTTATTAATTTATAAGGGGTTGGTTAAAGCTTCTTTATTTGCCACAATGTGGCGGGATGTTTAAAAAACAAGCCCCACACCCTGAATCACACCTACAGACAATTGTCTCAACAAAACAAACTTTCCCCTTACGTTATCTATACCAGACTCTTTAACAGAAGGTAAAAAAACTAAACATAACCTTAAAACTATATATTTCTTACAAACTATAACGCTCAACATAAACAAAAAAAAAACACACTTATCAATAATCATACACTTAACACAAAACAGGCCTTAATCATACCACCATTCAATTAAACCCTCAAAATAAATAACGCTTAACAACTTACAAAACATACAATAAACGTAACATAATTCAAATAAACCAAATTTAAACCCTAACAAAACTTAAAACTAAACCGCACAACCAATATGTAATTCTGAGTGGACACTTTCGTCCACACAAGGCCAACAGTCTTTTATAGCCAAAAAACACAACTCTGCAGCAACCGGACCGCTGAAAAATGTTAATGCACAATTGCACTTATCATCATCGTCATCATCATTATCATCATCATCAATACGCCAAACCAATTCCTTCAACCGGGCGGGGTCGGTACAGCATCTATTTCATCAAGATCCACAGAGCAATCCAATCAGGTCCTTAAACAATCCAGGTCATCAATAATTCATTCCAAATCTGAGCAGTCGTATCAAATTCCTTAAACAAGCCAGGTCGTCAACAATCACATTCACATAAATCTCTCCCCAAAGGAGGAATCGCAGCTCAGAAAAATCAAAAACACTTCCACGCTGGTCAAAAAATGATAATGATATAATCCAGCTCTCACACAACTGCCTTATGCTGCAGTCAAATAAAAAAAGCATTCGCTCCGAAACATTCACCACTGTCGTAACCTAACTAAAAAATGTAAACAAACAATCTCATTTGTACCAACAGTCTTTCTCACCACCAACGATCATTCTCTAACTACCACTTGCTCTTCGGCGCGCACCGCAGTCACACAAACACACAAACAAACACACAAACACACACACAAACACACACACACTCGCGCGATCTAGCAAAACTAAAGCAAATGAAATTCTCTCTCTCTCTCTCTCTCTCTCTCTCTCTCTCTCTCTCTCTCCCTCTCTCTCTCTCTCTCTCTCTCTCTCTGGATTTGGCAAAAACAAAAAATAAAAATAAAGTAAAAATAAATCCTCCACATTCCTCCCCCCTTACTTTGCCAAATCCTTCTCACACAACACTTACATTATTTTTTTCATAACCCAGTCGCAGTCGGGAACGGGACCTCTACTCCGAGTAACTGGGCCTCCATATACTCTCTCATTCACTTCTTCCTTATCACAATCATTCGCTACATTAACACTATTCCTATCTAAATCCCTATCATCTAATATATCATGTACAATCATATCTACCTCGTTCTCATCTGGCCCTATAATTACACTCATTTCTGTAAACAGTTCATCCATTTCATCAAAAACATTCTCAACTTTAGTAAAAGATTCATTCATGCTACTTATCATTCTCCTGTCTCTCATTCTTGCGTTATTCATTTTTTCTTTTACATCATCTAACGAAAAGCCACACACACTATAAGTATCATTCATACTCAGCCACGTTTCATCTGTATTAATACATTTATCCTCCACACTCACTTGCACATTTACACCCTTGTCATACTTATTCGTATTCTTACCTATACCTATAAATTTCCCTTGCACTTTATCCTCACTTAAAACTTTCAAACGCCTCTTTTTCCTATATTCAACTAACACTAATTGTTTATTTTCCAGCCCTAACTTCTCATGCATACTAGGTTCATACTTGCTCATTTCCAACCAATTACTCATCCCATTCTCACAAACATTAATCCTATTCCTTCCACACACACAGGAGGACTCACCCAGCTGAACCCTCTTACACTCTAGTTTCCCGAACATCCTAGCTGACTTACTCCCTTCTTCCTACATACTCTAGCTACATGCCCATCTGCACCACATTCAGTACACTTACCCCGCGGCTCCTTGCACATTCTAGCATAATGACCATCCTTACCACAATTACCGCAAATCACATTTGTACGATTACTCCGACATCCACTCGCTATGTGCCCTGTCATACCACACCGATAACATTTTACCCCTTTCTCTTTCTTGCACTCGCTAATTCTATGCCCTACCTCACCACATCCAAAACAAGCACCTAGAGCCCATCTACATTCATTCTTCTTATGACCTTCCTTCCCACACCTATAACACTTTTCATCACGGACACGGCTATCTGACATACCTCTATGTGCACTCACGCTCCTATCCCTATTGCGCCAATTACCCTGCCTAAATCCTTCATTTGTCCTTACAGGTATTCCCACATTACTTGCCCTAACACTCCTATCTACTACATTATCAGCTACCCTCATTGGTCCTCTCAAAATTGCGTCCTTATAACTACCAAATTCTATTACACTTTCTTCCATTCCAGTTCTTACACTCACAGATTTACTTTCTTTCATGCACCTATCTAACTCATAATCCTCAACTATCTCTAGTATATCATCCCATGTCAATCTCTCTTGCGTCCACCTCATTTTCTCCTTGCGTTTCAAATTAATAAACTCAGCAACATTCTCAGGCACAGTAGCCAAAAACTTCTTCATTAACTCCTTATTCTCATTTATACCTTCATCCCCATACTTCTTCCTAGCTAAAGTTTCCAACCTACATACGTACATTGATATCGCTTCTCCTGCATTCATCCGTGCTTCATTAAAATCATTCTTACGGTTATACTTAACACTCCCTTTCATACGTTTTACCTGCTCAATTATTCTCTTTTT
>NC_090738.1:4111864-4114364 GCF_036898095.1 Palaemon carinicauda | reverse complement strand
GTAGCTAAAATAATCAGCCCCTACTAATATGTGGACATTTTTCAGTATATCGGACTTGTTTGCTGGATCGGCTAATGTGACTCCCTTGCTCAACAGATGCTGTCTGACCTTTACATAACCAGCGTTATGTATTGGGACGTCTACGTTTTCGTGTGCCACTAGCATCATTCGCACGGTTCTTTTTCCCATCTCAACCCTACAACTCACTACATTGTATTGTCCACTTATTTCCGCGGAGCCAAATGGAGCTATATTCAATGATACTCGTCCTACCACCGGTAGGCCAAATTGACTCGCGATTTTCGCCGATATGAAGCTCCTTTGGCTTCCTGAGTCGAGGAATAGGCGGACTCGCTTGCTACCTTGTTTCTGATGGATTTCTGCCATAGCCGTTAGCAAGAGGGTGCACAGGAGGTCTACGTCAGACTTCTGTGCGATCTTTGCGCTCTTGCATGGTTTAGATTCCACTTTAGCTTTGGATGGACGGGGGGCAGTTTCATGCTGTATAGGCGTCGCATTCACTACGGGGCGGGATGTTGTTGATTGACTATTGCTACTATTTGGGATCGACTGCGGTCGTCTTCCCGCATTGTAATCATCGCAAATTGCGGTGTGGTGGTGGGCATTATAAATTTTGCAAGAATTTGGGACGGGACCTTTATCACTACGATGACCTGACTTTGTACAATTGAAGCAAAGGCCCCTTTTAAGTAAAAGTGACGTCTGGCAACTACGTCAGTTACTTGGCGACATCCATGAGGCGGGTGCCGTTCGCTACAAAATGGGCAAGAATTATTGTGGACGGGTTTGGATTTCGGTCTCACACTGTTGTCTGGTTTTTTATCATGCTCAAGTCAGTCGCCTCTTTGCAACGCATCGTCTTCGAGCATTCTTATAATAAAGTCTATTGCTTCAAAGAACTCGTCTAACGTGTAATCACATTTTCTTAAATGCTCGACCACTTTTCTGTAGAGCTTTCCCTCTGATAATTTTTGATTTATGAGGCTCATGACCATGCCCTGGCCTATATCATCTTTACTCAACCTTTTAATTTGTTCAATTATGATTGTTAACTCGAAACGGAACCTTTTGAGCTCCACGGGGTCTAGTGACGGCACAAATATGTTAGCTAATTTTCGGTGCAAAATCAAGAGCGTCTGGTGTACATTGCCATATTGTTTATCTAGAAGATCTAACGCTATTCTATAGTTCGCGGCGGTTACACTTGGAGATTTCACTATTCTAAGCGGCTCCTTGCCTAATGTCCCCAACAAATAGGTAAATTTAGATACATCATCTAAATCGGCTCTTCTATCTACATGTATCGTAAAGAGCTCACGGTACGAAGCGTATTCCTGCACTTCCCCTTCAAACGTGGGGAGAGGCAGCGGTTTCAACTTGGGGAGAGCAACATTCCCCGTTGGAGTGCTTTTCACTTTGTCTATACGATTGTATAGAAGGGTAGAAGCTCGCATAGCTTCACCCAGCGTGTGCCTGATTCGGGCTTCCAAAGTAGGTTCTAGTTGGACATACTGATTTTTGTACAGCTCTCTCAGCTGTCTGATCTCTTCCTGCAGTTCCGTTACCAGATTCCGGTAGACGGACTCAGAGTATGTCTCTATCAACGCTCGTTGTGTTTCACTTAGCAAGTCTACTATGAGGCCCATCGACGCCTCGAAGTGCACAATCGTGGCCACCGCCATTTTGACTAACTTTACTTTCACTTCGGGAGAGTTTGGCAAACTAGGAACAGAATTAGGTTTAAGTTACAAGGATGGGGGCACTAAAAACCCAGACACGTGGTCGATCACACATCGGGACGCTGAGGACCTTTATTGTTACGCCCCTCTCTCTCCCCTATTAGGGTTACCCTAAAAGACCATATTTTACTGAATTCCTTTATAGCTCTGGGAGGCACTTGTCATCCGGTTCGAAGGACCAATTGTCGTGATTTTCACTTCGACAATTATATGATTAGTTCTAAGCCCGATGTTAAGGGCGGATAACAAGACCTTGAAGAGGTAAGTCTCCCAAAACCGTCCAGGAATCAAACAAAATACGGCTACAATTTACAATTTTATTACAAAAATAGTTGTTTGAAAAGGGAATAACATATTAAAACATTTACACTGCTTAATAAATGAAATATCTCACTCGAAACAATTACACGTGCTCGCAGAACACTAAGTCCACATCGGACTTAAAAGGAGAACAAAATGCACCCAATTTCAACAAAATACCTTGGTAGACCACATACCAAGGCTTTCTATCGTAATTTAGTGAATGAATCTGATCCCCAATCACAAGGGTCACCGAAATATATACAGATACAAAACTCACATCACACTTACAAAAAACTATGGGGAAACCGACCTGGTTATACAAGGAGCAGAGACGTAACAATGTAGACAACTTACTTGGTCTGGGGATATTAGGCAAAGAGGACGATCGGAGCTCCTGCAGCTCCGACGAAAACTCCGATTTCCCGCGCTGACTAAAG
>NC_090738.1:4079364-4101864 GCF_036898095.1 Palaemon carinicauda | reverse complement strand
GAGTCTTATCAAATGAAATTCCAGTGAACAGTGGAGTACTCTAAGGGAATGCGTTTTCACCTGTGTTGTTTATCCTCCTCATGGATTTTGTAATGCGTAGAACAATCAGGAGATGGTGGAGAAGAATTATTGTTATTAATATTAAAGTTATTGAAAGTATTATTATTAAGATTATCAAAATTATTATTATTAAAATTATTAAAGTTATTGAAATTATTAAAATTATTGTTGCTTATAGAATTAGTTTTATTATCATTATTATTAATAACATAGAATTATTATTAAAAAAAAAACATTGAAATTATTGTTATTGAAATTATTTGGAATGGATTGGTAATAGGAAATTAGGTGACCTTGAGTATGCTGATGACACTGTCCTTAAAAGCAGAACACCACAGGATTTGCAATGCTTGTTTACCGGATGCATGAAATATCATAGGAGGTTGAGCTCAAGATAAATAGAAGAAAGACAAAGGGGATGAGAATGGAATACGAAATGGAAGATGAAATATAATTGAAAGGAAATTGGATTTATGAGAAAAAAATCATTTAGGTATCTAGGAACTGTGATCTCCAATACAGGGTCTTTAGAATTAGAGTTTAGTGAAAGATTGAAAAGAGCAAATCAGAGAATGGCTAGGTTAAGTAAAATTTGGAAATCAAATCGCCTGAAATTACATATAAAAATCAGGCTCTATATCAGTTTAGCGAGATCTGTGCTACTGTATAGACATGAATCATGGTATGACAATGAAACATTCTCCAATAGATTTAGTAGATTTGAGAACAAAGCTCTCAGAAGAATGTTGGGAGTTAAATATGGTTAAAAGTGGATGAGATCATGGTGAGGGGTAGATGGAGATGGTCTGGGCATGCTCTTCGCACTCCCCAAGAGAGATTAGTTCAACAAAAGTTAAACTGGGCTCCACAAAGCACTAGAAGAGTTGGAAGAATCAGACCTAAATGGCTGAGGACGACGAAGCGTGAAGTAGATGATGTATGGAGAGGTATTGAATTAAAAGCTCAAGATGGAGACGACTTGCGAAATCTAACCGAGGTCTTTGCGTCAAAAGGCGTAGGAGGAGACGATGATGATGTACGAAAAACATGATATAGAAACGGCTGTATTCCATTTATTTGGAATTTCTAAGGATACAGTAAGACAAAGTTTGTAGTAACATCATCTTTACACATATTTCAAATACTATTTGTTATTTATATGTGCAGTTGTCCTGAACAGCTGTAGCTTGAAATTAGCAGATGACAAAGTCATCTGTGTACAGTATTTACATTATCTTAATGGGCTCGCATAGAATAAAGTTGATTTCAATGATATAGATGTATTCTTCGAATAGACTATTTGTTATGAAAATATGCTAATAGTAGGTAAGATAAAATTGGTTTTCTTACTTTTATTTAAATAAATATATATTATATAAATATAAATATCTCGGAACCAAGTAGTTTTTACGGTGATCGGTGATCTTTGTCAATCGAACACTACTTTGCTTACTGTATTTGGAATTTAGTCGGTTGTATCTGAAATATATTATAAAAGAGTCTGTTGTGAGATTCTACTGTATCTGTCAGCTACATTCTCTTTTATTTCCTTTAGTTCCACCTATCTAAAACCAAGGTTTACAGGGTCAAGCCGGATATTCCCTCACACGATGTTACCATGTTTCAGCCTACGCTCTGTCAGGTATGAAATGTATGTATATGACTGTATGAACACATCTAAAGTACATGAAGTGAGTGAGATACAATTTACAGTATGGACATCGACAATAATTTTCATTGCTCTAAATTACTGCACACTGTGCCGGTTGACCATACATTACAGCGCACTGTGCCAGTTGACCCTCATTGAAGCGCACCGTGCCGGTTGACCCAACATTACAGCGCACAATGGCAGTTGACCCTACATTACAGTGCACCATGCCAGTTGACCCTCATTACAGCGCAACGTGCTGGTTGACCCTACATTACAGCGCACCTGGCGGTTGACCCTACGTTACAGCGCACCGTGCTGGTTGACGTTACATTGCAGCGCACCGTGCCGGTTGACCCACATTACAATGCACAGTGCCGGTTGACCCTCGTTACAGCGCACTGGGCCAGTTGACCTTACATTACAGCGCACCGTGCTAGTTGACCCTACATAACCCCATCACAGCGTACCATGCTGGTTAACCCTACATTACAGCACGCCGTGCCGGTTGACCCTACATTACAGCCCACTATGTCGGTTGATCCTACATTACAGGGCACCGTGCCGGTTGACCCTACATTACAGCGCACCGTGCCGGTTGACCCTCGTTACAGCGCACCGTGCCAGTTAACCCTACATTACAGTGCACCGTGCTAGTTGACCCTACATAACTCCATTACAGCGTACCATGCTGGTTGACCCTACATTACAGCGCACCGTGCCGGTTACCCTTACATTACAGCACACCATGTCGGTTGATCCTACATGACAGGGCACCGTGCCGGTTGACCCTACATTACAGCGCACCGTGCCGGTTGACCCTTGTTACAGCGCACCGTGCCGGTTGACCCTTGTTACAGCGCACCGTGCCAGTTGACCCTTGTTACAGCGCACCGTGCCAGTTGACCCTACATTACAGCGCACCGTGCTAGTTGACCCTACATAACCCCATTACAGCGTACCATGCTGGTTGACCCTACATTACAGCACACCGTGCCGGTTGACCCTACATTACAGCACACCATGTCGGTTGATCTTACATTACAGTGCACCATGCCAGTTGACCCTCATTACAGCGCAACGTGCTGGTTGACCCTACATTACAGCGCACCATGGCGGTTGACCCTACGTTACAGCGCACCGTGCTGGTTGACGTTACATTACAGCGCACCGTGCCGGTTGACCCACATTACAACGCACAGTGCCGGTTGACCCTCGTTACAGCGCACCGGGCCAGTTGACGCTACATTACAGCGCACCGTGCTAGTTGACCCTACATAACCCCATCACAGCGTACCATGTTGGTTAACCCTACATTACAGCGCGCCGTGCCGGTTGACCCTACATTACAGCACACCATGTCGGTTGATCCTACATTACAGGGCACCGTGCCGGTTGACCCTACATTACAGCGCACCGTGCCGGTTGACCCTCGTTACAGAGCACCGTGCCAGTTGACCCTACATTACAGCGCACCGTGCTAGTTGACCCTACATAACCCCATTACAGCGTACCATGCTGGTTGACCCTACATTACAGCGCACCTTGCCGGTTGACCCTACGTTACAGCACACCATGTCGGTTGATCCTACATTACAGGGCACCGTGCCGGTTGACCCTACATTACAGCGCACCGTGCCGGTTGACCCTCGTTACAGCGCACTGTGCCAGTTGACCCTACATTACAGCGCACTGTGCTAGTTGACCCTACATAACCCCATTACAGCGTACCATGCTGGTTGACCCTACATTACAGCGCACCGTGCCAGTTACCCCTACATTACAGCACACCATGTCGGTTGATCCTACATGACAGGGCACCGTGCCGGTTGACCCTACATTACAGCGCACCGTGCCGGTTGACCCTCGTTACAGCGCACCGTGCCAGTTGACCCTACATTACAGCGCACCGTGCTAGTTGATCCTACATAACCCCATTACAGCGTACCATGCTGGTTGACCCTACATTACAGCGCACCGTGCCGGTTGACCCTACATTACAGCACACCATGTCGGTTGATCCTACATTACAGTGCACCATGCCAGTTGACCCTCATTACAGCGCAACGTGCTGGTTAACCCTACATTACAGCGCACCGTGCTAGTTGACCCTACGTTACAGCGCACCGTGCTGGTTAACGTTACATTACAGCGCACCGTGCCGGTTGACCCACATTACAACGCACAGTGCCGGTTGACCCTCGTTACAGCGCACCGTGCCAGTTGACCCTACATTACAGCGCACCGTGCTAGTTGACCCTACATAACCCCATTACAGCGTACCATGCTGGTTGACCCTACATTACAGCGCACCGTGCCGGTTGACCCTACATTACAGCACACCATGTCGGTTGATCCTACATTAAAGGGCACCGTGCCGGTTGACCCTACATTACAGCGCACCGTGCCGGTTGACCCTCGTTACAGCGCACCGTGCCAGTTGACCCTACATTACAGGGCACCGTGCTAGTTGACCCTACATAACCCCATTACATTGTACCATGCTGGTTGACCCTACATTACAGCGCACCGTGCCGGTTACCCCTACATTACAGCACACCATGTCGGTTGATCCTACATGACAGGGCACCGTGCCGGTTGACCCTACATTACAGCGCACTGTGCCGGTTGACCCTCGTTACAGCGCACCGTGCCAGTTGACCCTACATTACAGCGCACCGTGCTAGTTGACCCTACATAACCCCATTACAGCGTACCATGCTGGTTGACCCTACATTACAGCGCACCGTGCTGGTTGATGTTACATTACAGCGCACCGTGCCGGTTGACCCATATTACAACGCACAGTGCCGGTTGACCCTCGTTACAGCGCACCGGGCCAGTTGACCCTACATTACAGCGCACCGTGCTAGTTGACCCTACATAACCCCATCACAGCGTACCTTGCTGGTTAACCCTACATTACAGCGCGCCGTGCCGGTTGACCCTACATTACAGCACACCATGTTAGTTGATCCTACATTACAGGGCACCGTGCCGGTTGGCCCTACATTACAGTGCACCGTGCCGGTTGACCCTCGTTACAGTGCACCGTGCCAGTTGACCCTACATTACAGCGCACCGTGCTAGTTGACCCTACATAACCCCATTACAGCGTACCATGCTGGTTGACCCTACATTACAGCGCACCGTGCCGGTTACCCCTACATTACAGTACACCACGTCGGTTGATCCTACATGACAGGGCACCGTGCCGGTTGATCCTACATTACAGGGCACCGTGCCGGTTGACCCTCGTTACAGCGCACCGTGCCAGTTGACCCTACATTACAACACCCCGTGCTAGTTGACCCTACATAACCCCATTACAGCGTACCATGCTGGTTGACCCTACATTACAGTGCACCGTGCTGGTTGATGTTACATTACAGCGCACCGTGCCGGTTGACCCATATTACAACGCACAGTGCCGGTTGACCCTCGTTACAGCGCACAGGGCCAGTTGACCCTACATTACAGCGCACCGTGCTAGTTGACCCTACATAACCCCATTACAGCGTACCATGCTGGTTAACCCTACATTACAGCGTGCTGTGCCGGTTGACCCTACATTACAGCACACCATGTCGGTTGATCCTACATTACAGGGCACCGTGCCGGTTGACCCTACATTACAGCGCACCGTGCCGGTTGACCCTCGTTACAGCGCACCGTGCCAGTTGACCCTACATTACAGCGCACCGTGCTAGTTGACCCTACATAACCCCATTACAGCGTACCATGCTGGTTGACCCTACATTACAGCGCACCGTGCCGGTTACCCCTACATTACAGTACACCACGTCGGTTGATCCTACATGACAGGGCACCGTGCCGGTTGATCCTACATTACAGGGCACCGTGCCGGTTGACCCTCGTTACAGCGCACCGTGCCAGTTGACCCTATATTACAACACCCCGTGCTAGTTGACCCTACATAACCCCATTACAGCGTACCATGCTGGTTGACCCTACATTACAGTGCACCGTGCTGGTTGATGTTACATTACAGCGCACCGTGCCGGTTGACCCATATTACAACGCACAGTGCCGGTTGACCCTCGTTACAGCGCACAGGGCCAGTTGACCCTACATTACAGCGCACCGTGCTAGTTGACCCTACATAACCCCATTACAGCGTACCATGCTGGTTAACCCTACATTACAGCGTGCTGTGCCGGTTGACCCTACATTACAGCACACCATGTCGGTTGATCCTACATTACAGGGCACCGTGCCGGTTGACCCTACATTACAGCGCACCGTGCCGGTTGACCCTCGTTACAGCGCACCGTGCCAGTTGACCCTACATTACAGCGCACCGTGCTAGTTGACCCTACATAACCCCATTACAGCGTACCATGCTGGTTGACCCTACATTACAGCGCACCGTGCTGGTTGACGTTACATTACAGCGCACCATGCCGGTTGACCCACATTACAATGCACAGTGCCAGTTGACCCTGGTTACAGCGCACCGGGCCAGTTGACCCTACATTACAGCGCACCGTGCTAGTTGACCCTACATAACCCCATTACAGCGTACCATGCTGGTTAACCCTACATTACAGCGCTCCGTGCCGGTTGACCCTACATTACAGCACACCATTTCAGTTGATCCTACATTACAGGGCACCGTGCCAGTTGACCCTACATTACAGCGCACCGTGCCGGTGACCCTAGTTACAGCGCACCGTGCCAGTTGACCCTACATTACAGCGCACCGTGCTAGTTGACCCTACATAACCCCATTACAGCGTACCATGCTGGTTGACCGTACATTACAGCGCACCGTGCCGGTTACCCCTACATTACAGCACACCATGTCGGTTGATCCTACATGACAGGGCACCGTGCCGGTTGACCCTACATTACAGCGCACCGTGCCGGTTGACCCTCGTTACAGCACACCGTGCCAGTTGACCCTACATTACAGCACACCGTGCTTGTTGACCCTACATAACCCCATTACAGCGTACCATGCTGGTTGACCCTACATTACAGCGCACCGTGCCGGTTGACCCCACATTACAGCACACCATGTCGGTTGATCCTACATTACAGGGCACCGTGCCGGTTGACCCTACATTACAGCGCACCGTGCCGGTTGACCCTCGTTACAGCGCACCGTGCCCGTTGACCCTACAATACAGCGCACCGTGCTAGTTGACCCTACATAACCCCATTACAGCGTACCATGCTGGTTGACCCTACATTACAGCGCACCGTGCCGGTTACCCCTACATTACAGCACACCATGTCGGTTGATCCTACATGACAGGGCACCGTGCCGGTTGACCCTACATTACAGCGCACCGTGCCGGTTGACCATTGTTACAGCGCACCATGCCAGTTGACCCTACATTACAGCACACCATGTCGGTTGATTCTACATTACAGGGCACCGTGCCGGTTGACCCTACATTACATCGCACCATGGCGGTTGACCCTACATTAAAGCGCACTGTGCCAGTTGACCCTTGATCCTACAGTACAGTGCACCATAAGGGTCGACCCTACATTACAGCGCACCGTGCCGGTTGATCGTACATTACAGCGCACCGTGCTGGTTGACCTTACATTACAATGCACTTTGCCTGTTCACCCTACTTTACAGCTTAGGGTGCCAGTTGACTCTACATTAAAGGCCACCGTGTCGGTTGGTCCCCATTACAGCGCACCATGCCGGTTGACCCTACACTACAGCGCACCTTGCCGGTTGACCCTCATTACAGCGTACTGTGCCAGTTGACCCCTATTACAGCGCACCGTGCTGGTTGCCTCAACATTACAGCGCACCATGCTGGTTGACCCTTGATCCTACATTACAGCGCACCATGCTGGTTGACCCTTGATCCTACATTATAGCGCACCATGCTGGTTGACCCTTGATCCTACATTACAGCGCACCATGCTGGTTGACCCTTGATCCTACATTACAGCGCACCATGCTGGTTGACCCTTGATCCTACATTACAGCGCCCCATGAGGGTCGACCCTACATTACAGCGCACCGTGCTGGTTGCCTCAACATTACAGCGAACCGTGCCAGTTGACCCTTGATCCTACATTACAGCGCACCATGAGGGTCGACCCTACATTATAGCGCACCGTGCCAGTTGACCCTACATTACAGCGCGCCGTGCTGGTTGACCTTACATTACAGTGCACTGTGCCTGTTGACCCTACATTACAGCATAGGGTTCCGGTTGACTCTACATTAAAGCGCACCGTGTCGGTTGGTCCCCATTACAGCGCATCATGCCAGTTGGTCTCCATTACAGCTCACCATGCCGGTTGACCCTACATAACAGCGCACCGTGCTGGTTGACCTTACATTACAATGCACTGTGCCTGTTGACCCTTCATTACAGCATAAGGTGCCGGTTGACACTACATAACAGCGCACCATGCCGGTTGACCTAACATTACAGAGCACCGTGCCGGTTGACCCTACATCACATCTCACTGTGCCGGTGGACCCTATGACCCTACATTACAGCGCACTGTGCCGGTTGACCCTCATTACAGCGCACAGTGCCGGTTGACCTTACATCACAGAGCACCGTGCTGGTTGACCCTACATCACATCTCACTGTGTCGATTGACCCTACATCACATCTCACTGTGTCGGTTGACCCTACATTACAGCGCACCGTGCCAGTTGACCCTACATTACAGCACACCGTGCCGGTTAACACTTATTACAGCTGCCGTGCCTGTTGACCCTACATTACAGCGCACCGTGCCAGTTTACCCTTATTACAGTGCACCATGCAGGTTGACCCTCATTATAACGCACAGTGTCGGTTGACCCTACATTACAGTGCACCGTGCCGGTTGACGATCATTGCAGCGCACAGTGCCGGTTGACCCTACATTATAGCACACTGTGGCGGTTGATCCTTATTACAGCTGCCGTGCCTGTTGACCCTACATTACATCGCACCGTGCCGGTTGACCCTTATTACAGTGCACCGTGCCTGTTGACCCTACATTACAGCGCACCATGCAGGTTGACCCTCATTATAGCGCACAGTGTCAGTGGACCCTATACAATACACCATGCCGATTGACCCTTATTACAGTGCACCATGCCTGTTGACCCTACATTACAGCACACCATGCAGGTTGACCCTCATTATAGCGCACAGTGTCGGTTGACCCTACATTACAGTGCACTGTGCAGGTTGACCCTCATTATAGCGCACAGTGTCGGTTGACCCTACATTACAGCGCACCGTGCCGGTTGACTCTTATTACAGTGCACCATGCAGGTTGACCCTCATTATAGCGAACAGTGTCGGTTGACCCTACATTACAGTGCACTGTGCAGGTTGACCCTCATTATAGCGCACAGTGTCGGTTGACCCTACATTACAGCGCACCATGCCGGTTGACTCTTATTACAGTGCACCATGCAGGTTGACCCTCATTATAGCGCACAGTGTCAGTGGACCCTATATTACAATACACCATGCCGATTGACCCTTATTACAGTGCACCATGCCTGTTGACCCTACATTACAGCACACCATGCAGGTTGACCCTCATTATAGCGCACAGTGTCGGTTGACCCTACATTACAGTGCACTGTGCAGGTTGACCCTCATTATAGCACACAGTGTCGGTTGACCCTACATTACAGCGCACCGTGCCAGTTGACTCTTATTACAGTGCACCATGCAGGTTGACCCTCATTATAGCGAACAGTGTCGGTTGACCCTACATTACAGTGCACTGTGCAGGTTGACCCTCATTATAGCGCACAGTGTCGGTTGACCCTACATTACAGCGCACCGTGCCGGTTGACTCTTATTACAGTGCACCATGCAGGTTGACCCTCATTATAGCGAACAGTGTCGGTTGACCCTACATTACAGTGCACCGTGCAGGTTGACCCTAATTACAGCGCACAGTGACGGTTGACCCTCATTACAGCGCACCATGCAGGTTGACCCTCATTATAGCGGACAGTGTTGGTTGACCTTACATTACAGTGCACCGTGCCGGTTGACCCTCATTACAGCTCACAGTGCCGGTTGACCCTTATTACAGTGCGCCGTGCCTGTTGACCCTACATTACAGCGCACCGTGCCGGTTGACCCTTATTACAGTGCACCGTGCCTGTTGACCCTACATTACAGCTCACCGTGCCGGTTGACCCTTATTACAGTGCACCTTGCCTGTTGACCCTACAATACAGTGCACCATGCCGGTTGACCGTCATTATAGTGCACAGTGTCGGTTGACCCTACATTACAGTACACCGTGCCGATTGACCCTTATTACAGTGCATCATATCTGTTGACCCTATATTACAGCGCGCCATGCAGGTTGACGCTCTTCATAGCGCACACTGTCGGTTGACCCTACATTATAGCGCACCGTGCCGGTTGACTCTTATTACAGTGCACCATGTAGGTTGACCCTCATTATAGCGCACAGTGTGGGTTTTCCCTACATTACAGCACACCGTCCCGGTTGACCCTTATTACAGTGCACCATGCAGGTTGACTCTACATTACAGAGCACTGTGCCGGTTGATGCCAGGTTTATTTTTTCAATGAATCAGTATAGATATGACATTGAATACTCCAATAACTTCTACAAACACTTTTGTATTGATATAGCATTGCATATTTAAAACAAAATGAACAATAAACTCATTCAAATTAATATATAAGCCTCCTCTGCCGCCCAGGAAAAACCATAGATAAAAAACAAAATCTTTTAATTTTTGAAAAAAACTATGGAAACCTGTGTACCCACGGCAATAATGCAGAGGAATCCAAACTGAGTGGGGGAACCTTACTCTTATTTGTATATGAAATTAATAATAATAATAATGATAATAAATTCGACTTGCTTGGGCTAGCGTACGCTAGAAAGTGACCAGTCACTTAGTAAATATCTCTTCAAACATCGAATACGTTTTACCTGGAATCTCATTGGCCACTGCCTACATATCAACCGAAAGTAAGTAACAAGACACTATCATCTGCTTGCATGTTAGGACAATTATTTTTCGCTATACTTCGTAACGCGAAAAAATTGTAGTCCTCACTTCACTCCGAAGTCTCTTTTATGTATAAACAAAGTAAAACATTAAATTGCATTGCAGCGCACCCTGCCGGTTGACCCTAGATAATACCAAAGAAAGGGAGAGAAGGAGAGCTAGAAATGGTTTTTATGCATTTAATCTCTTTTCTATTCCTAAATTCGAGGTGATGCACATATAAAATAAAAGGAACAACCACCCCCATTAAAAAAAAAAAAAAAAAAAAAAAAACACGAGTGAATTTCTGCGTTTAAACGTGATCCCAACCAGAGCAACTACCGATATTTCCACAATAGGTTTCCAGCTAGCTTTGCCCAATACAGAAATACTGTATTACTAATTTTAACAGACAATTATAGCCAAAAGATTTGCGCGATAATAGAGTATTTGTAATTTCAGAATGTTTGGCATCTAAACAAGGTCTTAAACGACATAGTTTACCATTTCAGTTACGAAATGTGCCTCCCGTATTATTATTCCACTGTGAACCTTACCAAATACAATTTTGAGTCTGAACCCAATTACACTTATCTACAAAAAAAACCCCCAAGTCTTAAAAATACTTTTGAAGCAAATAGCTAGCATTTAATGCCCCTTCAAAGTAACCATCCGTAGCTATGCCTTCCTTTAACGAATAGGCTATTTAACCGGTCCCGGTAAAATAGACAAACCTACTTTTAAGCTTATTTAACCGGTCCCGGTAAAATAGACAAACCTACTTTCAAGCTTATTTTGCCGGTCCGGTAAAATAGACAAACATGCAGGATGTGCCAGTGATTGACATGCCAATTGACCATAATTTCAGCATCACTGAATGCACAAAACGGGGTGATTTGCCAGATATACAGAATTCTGACTTAATTCCTACAGGTACAGAATTATCTGTAGCCGATTGTGAAACAGAACCACCCACTTTTACTGAGAACAGTGCAGTTCCAGAACCTGCTAATCCTAAACTAGACAATGTCACTTTGCCTCCAAAAGCCAAGAAAAGGGGTAGACCTAAAGGATCAAACAATAATGTTCTGGGACTTCCAAAGAAAAAGTCAAGACTTGATAAGCCAACTTCATTCATCAAAAAACCATCTAATGACAGGGATCTACAGGTACTTGGCTACTTTGTAAGTGATAAAGATGCCATCTGTGCCATGCGTGGAAAGGTTCTCTTTGAAAATGCGGTAGAACAAAACCCTTCTTCAATTCCATCAGCATGTCTGGATGAAAATGTTTCAATCCACAAAATCTGCCGATATTTTGATTCAGACGGTTGGAGAGCTGTAGAGCATGTTTATGAAGCCTCAAGATTGTCAGCACGGTGGACGTGTGAGCTCTGTAGTCAGGATTTGAGCAAGATGGATTCTGTGGTCTGTGACTGTTGTCTTCAGTGGGTGCACCTTAAGTGTATTGGTAAAATAACGCTCCCGAAAGGAAAGTTTTGGATTTGCAGAGACTGTTATGCCTAAAAATTCTAAGACAGCTGTATTTATTGTAATAATTGATTAAAATAATCGTTTTAATGATTTTTTTTTTAATTTGTAGTGAACAAGATTCAAAATTGTCTTTAAAATTATATAAATAAATTTCTTTTAAGTGTTTTGTAATTTATTTCATTTTATTGCCATTATTTATAATATTTACCGGCTAAATAAGCTTAAAAGCAGGTTCGTCCATTTTACCGGGACCGGCAAAATAAGCTTAAAGGTAGGTTTGTCTATTTTACCGGGACCGGCTAAATAGCCTCTTCCTTCATTTAAAAATACTATAATCTTCACTCCCTTAGATCTCAAATATCTAACAGGCTCTCTAAGAACTTTGGTAAAGATGTACCCCCGCTTTACAAAATTACCGAAAGATAATCCATTATAAACAAAATGTTAAATTTTTTCTCCAATGAGAAACATAGGGCAGATGTTTTGATATGTTTCTATGCGATAAGCAGACTTTACACCAAAAGTAAATTTCTAATCCTCGATCTTTAACATTTCTTAGGTTGTACATGAATTTTTGTTTCGAAACTTAAATGTGTGAAAATAAACATTAATAAGCTTGTAATAAAGAACCAGTTCCTTGCTTACCATTTCCATTCTTGGCCACCATCAAAGGAATAATGACTTTGTTGACTGAGGTACCAGTGTCACCCATTCTCTTTCTAACGAATTCTAAACTTGTAATAAATTCAGATTCATTCCTCACTGACCTATTGTTATTCAATCCAATAAACATAGGAACGGATTTAAGTGAAATTTGTAATCGACCTTTACCAGACCCAATTTTCTCCAGTTCATTGTATTGTGAATATGAACGACCAATAGGCAATTCAAAAACAAAGTTCCAATTTTCTTGTAACAACTGCAAGGTATACAAAACAAACCCAGTTAAATTTTCACCTACCTTTTTGACGTCTTTCTTGACAAGTTTCTGGCTCCAAATTCCTTTCTCGGCCCTCATTGAACTCTAAACATCTTCCATTCAAGTTTATATGAATCGAATCCACAAACTTTCTATCATTAACAAGCTTGATACTTCCGGCGATGCTGCTCTTTGCGGACTGACTCATTTCTACATCAGTTTTAGACGTTTCTTGTCCTCCAAGTTGACGAGCAATCGCATCTTAAGCTTTCATTGGTATCCGTATCAATTTCTTCAAAATAACGCGATGCTCATTTAAATGGTTTTCTGTCTTATTTTATTGAGATGCGGATGCTTGTTGAATATTCTGCTTGAAAGCGGATAATAGACTGTCCATTGCTTCTTGAAACTGTTAATCATTCAGATTGCTAGCGTGAAAACACTATTCACTTCTGAAACTGTAATTTGACCCTTCCTGGCGTCCATGCTGATAAATTCGACTTGCCCGGGCAGCGGGCTAGCGTGCGCTAGAAGTGACCACTTAGAAAATACCTCTTCAAACATCAAATATGTTTTACCCTACACTGAAATCTTATTGGCGGCTGCCTACATAACAACCAAAATTAAGTAACAAGACACTATCATCCGCTTACATGTCGGTAGACCAATTATTTTTCGCTATACTTCGTAACGCGAAAAATGTTTATTCTGTGGATTCTCTCTAAACTAAACGGGAGCAATGCAAACTAGTAATAGTATACTGTACATTAATTTACTTTACGTTTGAACAACCAAAACGATCAGGTATCAGCTGACAAAGGTTATATTAGGTTAGGCTAGGTTGGTTAGGTTGCGTTAGGGTAGGTTAGAACCACAAAAACTGAGGAATGTAAGTGAACAGCCTTCCCCATACACACAAAGCAAAGCTCATAATACTGTGACCGGCGTATTGCACAAATATGGGAATAATCTACAAACACATTGATATTTATTAGTTCACATTGAACATTTTTCTCTGGCTTTTATAGCATACCCAAATAGAGATTTCCAAATTTAGATTTAAATAACATGAAATTCCAATTTGAATTACCATGAAAAATATAGACATCCGAAATGTGAACACCTAACTGAAAAGCGGAATGGACACAGGAACTATGACGCATCATCAACTATAGTCTATTTTTTATAGCGGTGCATAAAATAGATAGATATTAGGTGAGGAACAGGAATGTGGGAAAATACTAAGCAAACTAATACGAAGAGAGACAATGCAAGACTATTTGAACTGAAAGGAATAGGCTGAACTATATTACGAAAGAAAAAAAAACTGCGTCTACGAGTCAGAAGGGATTGTTTTCCTGCCAGGCCGCTACAGGCTGTTCTTTTACCTCCCCATAAGTTTTCACAAATATCGGGTTTTATTAATTCCATGTTTTTGGTAAATTCTGGTATTCAAAGAAAGTTTATAATAACATGTTAAACTTATGCTGAGTGTAATTTATCCCAATTTGTGTTAAAATATGTGAAAAATTACAAAATTACAAAGCGTGCATCCGAAAATAAGCTGCTGTCGTTGACTTCGACGGATTGTGTTATTAAATTTAGACTTACCAATACGATTCTTTATAATATATTTATTCTTTCACATTGTTTATTGACAACAGATATATCTGATGGAGAAATATAGGTTAATAAATAAGTTTCGATTCACATTACTTGGTGATTATTCAAGAACAATGAAGGTATCCGGACAAAAATACTTCCGACCAATCAGGTATCAGGAACCTTTCCGAGCTAAAAGGGCCCCTCTGTGAGTCGGTGCAAATATGCACCGCTATAAAAAAATAGACTATAGATGGTTGTCGTTTACTTCCAGATGGCGCAATGGTTCGTAGAGGGGAAGGCATTTTGCAAGGATAGAAGCAAATAAATTCTATTTTGAGGAAGTTGATACTTGAACAGCTTCAAGATGGAAGCAATCCGGAGAGTTTCATAGAAATAATTGGTCTTTGGATATTAAGTATGTACAGTAGGCCTATTGTATAATGATACTTATTAGAAAACCTCTTCAATGAAGTACTTTGACTTTTGTTATATGCAGAGATGAATACTGTACCTTTATATTATTGTTGAAACTGTGCTCTGTAAAAGTACTAATTAACTGGCTATATTTTCCGAGAAACTGATTCTCTTCATAGTAGCTGCTAATGACCCTGAAACATATTACCTATACTATACAGTTTTCTATAACTGTAGCCTGCTATCAAGAAGAAAGACTGGCTTTCCTAGTAGACACTCTCTAATATTTTTCATATACCTAATGCAAGCAATAAGTGTTTTTCGTATTTTTTTTTTTTTTAAGATTTAAACTCTCAGTAGTGTTTCTGAAGTAGCTATGATATTTAATGGTAGTTGCTCACCTTTAACTCTCAGACTTGAAAATTTTTTATTCTATCTTTGATTTTCAATATTTGAGCAATAAATATGTTTTAGATAAACGAATAACATAGAACAGTAGTTTTTCATGGTTTGGTTTCTTCTATCATATTCATAGTGGCTACCCTAATATTATTGCTTGGAAAAGTATGAAATTATCTGTTAAATTTTTCTCTTGTGTGTTCCCTTCAAATGTAATTTTACACTGCTGTTAAGGTAACGTATATTATATACAATGGGTAGGAATTAATTTACACTGATATTCAGGTAAGTACTGATTATATAATGGGTTAGAATTAAGCCTTTGGTGTTTACAAACAATCAAATGAGCAGGTATTGATTTACGTGAATAGCCTACCATTGTGTATTGACCCTACTTCGACGTATTATAACCATATAATTATTGTATATATTTTTCCTTACTCTACCTTATGAATATGCCCTTTTCCTCTCCTTGTGTCTAGTGAATTAACCAAGCAACAGACCTATTACCTTTTGTCCGATAATGCCCTCTTCAAACCTTTCTCTGTGTCAATCAGTACGTTGCCAGGTGACGAAGGTAGTTGACATTTCTTACTGTTGTGAAGTGCTAAACTCCAACTCCATTTATAACTGAACTTATCCTTGCAATAATTTACCTTCTTGTGTGATAGTGAAGATAATCCCGTGTTTTGTAGCCTCATCTACAGGAATACTAGTGATATTGTTCCTTGTTTGTTTTGAGTCTACCTCAGTCAATAACAATGAATTTCCAACTTTTTTATTCATTCCAGTGATCCCTTCTCGCCAGATGATACAGAGCGGTATTTTTGATTAGATGCTTAGTTTTATTACTATGGTTCTTTCCGAATACTTTTGCTTACTTGTTTTGATAAACAGAGCATTTTAAGTCCATTTTCATATTTTTTTATACACTAAGATAACGTATCATACTACTGAGGTCACATCTACACGACTACAATAATGGCCGTTACAGTGTACTACAGCTTCATACATTTCAAAGGATTTACTTAACATCTTTATCAATTATCCTCCTTTTATGGTCTGTCCTATTCTATGCATGCTATGACATGTTTGCATCAAAATGAGTGTTGTAAATGTAAAATTTTCTTTCTGTTCTATAATATATATATACATAATAATTAACGCTAATGCATTCCATAATTATTACACTTGAATAACTGTACCTAAAAACAAATACCTCTGTAGGGGGCGTTGTGCCATCAGTGCACCTCATGTGGTGTATCAAGGCATTTCAGTACTTAAGGTTCTTTGCAGCATTCCTTCGGTCCTTAGCTGCAGCACTTGCTTTATTTCCTTATACTTGATTCCTCGCTTCCTTTCTTTCATCTGGCTTCATATCCTTATATTTGACTCCTTGCTTCCTTTCTTTCATATTGCTTTATATCCTTATACTTGACTTCATGCTTCCTTTCTTTCATCTTGCTTTATATCCTTATACTTGACTTCTTGCTTCCTTTCTTTCATATTGCTTTATATCCTTATACTTGACTTCTTGCTTCCTTTCTTTCATCTTGTTTTATTTCCTTATACCTGACTTCTTGCTTCCTTTCTTTCATCTGGCTTTATATCCTTATACTTGAGTCCTTGCTTCCTTTCTTTCATCATGCTTTATATCCTTATACTTGACTTCATGCTTCCTTTCTTTCATCTTGCTTTATATCCTTATACTTGACTTCTTGCTTCCTTTCTTTCATATTGCTTTATATCCTTATACTTGACTTCTTGCTTCCTTTCTTTCATCTTGTTTTATTTCCTTATACCTGACTTCTTGCTTCCTTTCTTTCATCTGGCTTCATATCCTTATATTTGACTCCTTGCTTCCTTTCTTTCATCATGCTTTATATCCTTATACTTGACTTCATGCTTCCTTTCTTTCATCTTGCTTTATATCCTTATACTTGACTTCTTGCTTCCTTTCTTTCATATTGCTTTATATCCTTATACTTGACTTCTTGCTTCCTTTCTTTCATCTTGTTTTATTTCCTTATACCTGACTTCTTGCTTCCTTTCTTTCATCTTGCTTTATATCCTTATACTTGAGTCCTTGCTTCCTTTCTTTCATCTTGCTTTATATCCTTATACTTGACTTCATGCTTCCTTTCTTTCATCATGCTTTATATCCTTATACTTGACTTCATGCTTCCTTTCTTTCATCATGCTTTATATCCTTATACTTGACTCCTTGCTTCCTTTCTTTCATATTGCTTTATATCCTTATACTTGACTTCATGCTTCCTTTCTTTCATCTTGCTTTATATCCTTATACTTGAGTCCTTGCTTCCTTTCTTTCATCTTGCTTTATATCCTTATACTTGACTTCATGCTTCCTTTCTTTCATCATGCTTTATATCCTTATACTTGACTTCATGCTTCCTTTCTTTCATCATGCTTTATATCCTTATACTTGACTCCTTGCTTCCTTTCTTTCATATTGCTTTATATCCTTATACCTGACTTCTTGCTTCCTTTCTTTCATCTTGCTTTATATCCTTATACTTGACTTCATGCTTCCTTTCTTTCATCATGCTTTATATCCTTATACTTGACTTCATGCTTCCTTTCTTTCATCATGCTTTATATCCTTATACTTGACTTCATGCTTCCTTTCTTTCATCATGCTTTATATCCTTATACTTGACTCCTTGCTTCCTTTCTTTCATCTTGTTTTATTTCCTTATACCTGACTTCTTGCTTCCTTTCTTTCATCTTGCTTTATATCCTTATACTTGACTTCTTGATTTGTTTCTTTCATCTTGCTTTATATCCTTATACTTGAGTCCTTGCTTCCTTTCTTTCATCTTGCTTTATATCCTTATACCTGACTTCTTGATTTCTTTCTTTCATCTTGCTTTATATCCTTATACCTGACTTCTTGATTTCTTTCTTTCATCATGCTTTATATCCTTATACTTGACTCCTTGCTTCCTTTCTTTCATCTTGCTTTATATCCATATACATGAATCCTTGCTTCCTTTCTTTCGTCTTGCTTTATTTCCTGACTTCTTGCTTCCTTTTTTTGTATCCTGCTTTATATCCTTATACTTACCTCATTGCTTCCTTTCTTGTATCCTGCTTTATATCCTTATACTTGACTTCTTCCTTCCTTTCTTTCATCTTGCTTTATATCCTTATACATGAATCCTTGCTTCCTTTCTTTCGTCTTGCTTTATTTCCTTATACCTGACTTCTTGCTTACTTTCTTGTATCCTGCTTTATATCTTTATACTTGACTCCTTGCCTCCTTTCTTTCATCTTGCTTTATATCCTTATATTTGACTTTTTGCTTCCTTTCTTGTATCATGCTTTATATCCTTATACTTGACTCCTTGCTTCCTTTCTTTCATATTGCTTTATATCCTTATACTTGACTCCTTGCTTCCTTTCTTTCATCTTGTTTTATACTTTATATTTGACTCCTTGCTTCCTTTCTTTCATCTTGCTTTATTTCCTTATACTTGACTTCTTGCTTCCTTTCTTTCGTCTTGCTTTATATCCTTATACTTGACTCCTTGCTTCCTTTCTTTCATCTTGCCTTATATCCTTATACATGAATCCTTGCTTCCTTTCTTTCGTCTTGCTTTATTTCCTTATACTTGACTTCATGCTTCCTTTCTTGTATCCTGCTTTATATCCTTATACTTAACTCCTTGCTTCCTTTCTTTCATCTTGCTTTATATCCTTATACTTGACTCCTTGCTTCCTTTATTTCATCATGCTTTATATCCTTATACATGAATCCTTGCTTCCTTTCTTTCGTCTTGCTTTATTTCCTGACTTCTTGCTTCCTTTTTTTGTATCCTGCTTTATATCCTTATACTTACCTCATTGCTTCCTTTCTTGTATCCTGCTTTATATCCTTATACTTGACTCCTTGCTTCCTTTCTTTCATCTTGCTTTATTCCTTATACTTGACTTCTTGCTTCCTTTTTTTTATCCTGCTTTATATCCTTATACTTGACTCCTTGCTTCCTTTCTTGTATCCTTCTTTTTATCCTTATACTTGACTCCTTGTTTCCTTTCTTTCATCTTGCTTTATTCCTTATATTTGACTTCTTGCTTCCTTTCTTGTATCCTGCTCTATATCCTTATACTTGACTTCTTGCTTCCTTTCTTTCATCTTGCTTTATTCCTCATACTTGACTCCTTGCTTCCTTTCTTTCAACTTGCTTTATATCCTTATACTTGACTTCTAACTTCCTTTTTTTCGTCTTGCTTTATATCCTTATACTTGACTCCTTGCTTCCTTTCTTGTATCTTGCTTTATATCCTTATACTTGACTCCTTGCTTCCTTTCTTTCATCTTGCTTTATATCCTTATACATGAATCCTTGCTTCCTTTCTTTCGTCTTGCTTTATATCCTTATACTTGATTTCTTGCTTCCTTTCTTGTATCCTGCTTTATATCCTTATACTTAACTCTTTGCTTCCTTTCTTGTATCCTGCTTTATATCCTTATACTTGACTCCTTGCTTCCTTTCTTTCATCTTGCTTTATTCCTTATACTTGATTTCTTGCTTCCTTTCTTGTATCCTGCTTTATATCCTTATACTTAACTCTTTGCTTCCTTTCTTGTATCCTGCTTTATATCCTTATACTTGACTTCTTGCTTCCTTTCTTTCATCTTGCTTTATTCCTTATACTTGACTCCTTGATTCCTTTCTTTCATCTTGCTGTTCAATGACTTTCAACTCTTACCTCACAGTGTAACTCTCGAGTGTTATTCTAGATGCAATGAAGTGCTGAATGGGCACACAGGCCCCAGCACTGGGTTAATTGGCCCAAATACATGAATCTAATTTCAAAAACATATACGGTACTTGAAAAGGTTTATGGTGACTTGTTCTTAAGCATTAACTCCAATTAAGTTATGACTTGAATTTTTTCTTAATTTTGCCACGGATATGTGGTTATGAGTTATTGAAATATTGTTTGTCAAACTAAGTCTGATGAGTATTGCGTAAAATATTTAAAAAACTTCCTTTGGTAAGACAGCCTTTTAATTTGTTGATGTTTTTGTAATAGTCAAGGATTTTTGAGCTTTGACAAAGGATGATAGAATCCCTTAAATTTGGATGTAGGTAGAAACTCCTGAAACCATAAATAGTTCATAGAATTATTTGTGTATTTTCAAAAAGCTTTATGTGACATCCAACCTGGTATATTTAAATAACCATTATCTTAGGAAACATGCAGAGAATTCCTTACCCTGGCAGCAGACAAAAAGACCTAGACTTGAAATGTCTCCTTAGAATTACTGAATAATAAAATGTATCAAGTGGTGATATAAGTTCATCATCTTTTGTATAAACTTCTTTCATTTGCTACCCAAACTATCTATCTTTAGAGAATGATGAAATGCTACAATTGATTTCCAGCTTGGCGTGTTTTTACTTTTATTCTGCCCTTCCTCTCCCCTTCGGTGTTTGTGATAATAAATACAAACTTATCTTTGCTTTGAAATTTTCTTGCCATACCCTCGAAACTTTATTTCATCGCATCATAAAAATTTTTGCAAAGCTTTGTTACTATTTCATTATAATTTAAACATTTTTTACTTTAAAGACATTTCTTATATATGCATAAATTTTTGCATCAAATTTGCTTTTTGTTGAAGATCAAGATGTGGCCAGGGTACTAGATAACTCATATATTCTATATTTAGATAAGGATGTCAGATAGTCTGTTCTATAGAAATGGAGAAACTTTTTATATCTCTGGGAAAGTATCAGGTATCAGACATGAGGGACAGCCTTTAAATTTAAACTAAATCTAGCTAAGGAATTTTGTGATGAAAATGTGACAAAGGTTTATAACATTCAAGAAAACTTGTTAAATGCCTTTCATGTAAAGATATTTTAATTCAAAATGATTTTACCATCGCTAGAAGGCTCGATGTTCAGAAAATGTTAGTTTCTCAACTTTTTCTAGCAAAAACAACTAAAGTCTTTGTAATTTTAGGAAAGTAATTAATCTACTCAAAAGCCATTTATGCAAAACTTCTAGTATTACACATACTTTTTTTTTTTTACACTGCCATTTACGAGCTATATTAATAGATGAACATAATTCCAATACAGCGCAATATAAGTATACTGTATGTAAGATTAAATTTGCTTTAAATATATCTCAAGACCAAAGTCCCCCTTTTCTATGAATTTTCTTTGATAGGGAACTCTTCCGTCTGCGTAAGGCTTTCAAGACCAAATTTAAGCAGCAGGCACTTGACGGTGACCCTCGAAAGGCCCGCATGAACTTAGATGACCCAAACCCTGACAACTTGCCTGGCCCTTTAAGGGTTTGTGCTCTTGCAATGCAGCAAATTAAGGACTTCAAAGAACACTTGCCTCTTGTGGCCGTGTTATGTAACAAGGGTTTGCGAGCAAGACACTGGGAGAATCTTAACAAAGCTGCTGGCTTTGACATCACACCCAATGCTGGGACAAGGTGAGGCCCTATTTCTAGATATTAGTTATGAAAGAGGATCTGACATCTTCTTTCTTTATCTAAAAGCTTATTATCTCCACTTTCTGAAGATATAAAATTCTGTTGTATTTGAGATTAAATAGTCTATATTAGTAAAGTATTGCTGAAAATAGAAGCAAAGAGGCTTTAAGTTCAACATAGAATACCAAAATATAGTACTAATTCTTTATTTTTAAACATTATGCTAAAATAGGCAATATTTTTTAAAATGAACTTTTTTCATGTTGTAGTTTGCGGAAAGTTGTTAAGATGGAATTAGGCGGCTTGTTGAAGGAATTTGAAGTAGTAAGCTGTGGAGCATCAAGGGAATACAGCCTCGAACTCTCATTAGCCAACATGAGACATGCTTGGCAGACCACCCATCTCGTGAAGGCACCTCACCCGTAAAAAGGATTTTTAAGTTTTGCTTGTTTGTTCCGTTCTTCATTAACACACT
>NC_090738.1:4064364-4076864 GCF_036898095.1 Palaemon carinicauda | reverse complement strand
CTCTTAATTGTCCTACTTTCTTCTGTTTTTGGTCTTTCTATGCCAGTCTATACTAATAAATTTTCTTAGCTCACCAATGCATCGTCATCACTTCCTTCCCCTGCTTTGTTTATATTATAAACAAAGTAGGGGAAGGAAGTGATGACGATGTATTGGTGAGTTAAGAAAATTTGTTAGTATAAACTTTTATAATCTCTAGGTACCCATCCTGTTATTCTTCTTGATTCTATTATTTGTGATTTTCATTATATGTCCTTCCCATGGCCATTTTTTTTTTCTTAAATGAAGTTAAAATATCCTCCTCTTTAGTTTGCTCTCGTATCCATGTTCCTCTTTTTCTGTCAGTGTTATTCCAATCATTATTCTTTCCATAGCTCCTTGAGTTGTAAATAACTCATGTTCTAAGGTTTTAGTGATTATAAGGCTCTTAGTTTCTTATACATAACTTGATACTGGTAGGACTACCTTTATTAAATACTTTTCTTTTAAAGAAAGAGGCATTTTACATTTTATAATCCAATTTTGTTTACTGAAAGCTCTCCATCCTATGCTTATCCTTCTGATTTCAGTTTCATGTTCTGAGGAAACATTTAATATCTATCCTAAGTATATACATTCATAAACAATCTTTAGAGGTTCGTCCATAACACTTATTCGTTGTCTCATTGCGTTTTCATTGAGCATGATCGTTGTTCAACTCATGTTAATTTTCTGTCTTACATTTCTGCCTTTCCTATTCAAATCTTATATATTTTTTGCAATTCCTCCCATGATTCACTAATGGAACTATGTCATCTGCAAGTCTTAGGTTGTTAAAGTATTCCCAATTAATGTTAACCTCTACATTTTCCCAATCTAAATTCTTAAAAACTCCCTCTAGGCACATTGTGAATAATTCAGGAACGATGAGGTCTCCATGTCTAACTCCTCTTTATATCGGTATTTTCCCACGATATATATGCAGTTTTAGGATTACTGTATTTCCCTTACAGATATCTTTAAATGTTATAACTTAAGATTCATCTATTCCTTGTCTTGGAAGGGCTTTCATTACTGCTGAAGTTTTAACAGAATCAGAAGCTTTCTCATAGTCTATAATTGCCATACATAGTGGTGTGTCATACTCTGTTGATTTTTCCATTAGCTGGTTAAATACATGATATGGATAGTTGTTAAATACCCGCTTTTAAAGCCTGCTTATTCTCTTGGTTGATTAAAATCTAGCTGTCTTTCTATTCGGTCTTATATGATCTTTGTAAATATTACTGAGAGTAAACTTACTGGACGGTAATTTTTCAGGTCTTTTGAATCTCCCTTTTTGTGCATTAGTATAATTATAATGGTTTTCCAAGCGGTAGATGTAGAGCATTCTTGCAGACATTTTGTGTAAAGTTCAGCGAGTTTTACTACTATGAAATCTCCTCCATCTATTATTAAATCAATTGTTAAACCATCTTCTCCTGCTGCTTTGCCTCTTTTCATGCCTTTTAATGCTATATATATATATATATATATATATATATATATATATATATATATATATATATATATATATATATATATATATATATAGACATACACACACATATACATATGTATATATATACATATATATATAGACATACACACATATATATATATACATATATATATATATATATATATATATATATATATATATATGTATATATATGTATATATATATATATATATATATATATATATGTATATATACATATGTATATACATACACACACACACATACACACACATATATATATATATATATATATATATATATATATATATATATATATATATTTATATATATACAGTATATATACACACACACCATAATTTCATAATTTTTTTTACTCATAAGTGTTACCTGTAAATGATAAACGTGTTCAAAGACAACTCCACTCCTCTGATCCTTATTTAACTTCAATCCAATAGATGACGTGAAGAAATGGGCGGCCGTTTTGAAAAAGGTGCAAGAGGCTCTAACTATATGGATGAAGGTTGGTAATTTTTAAATTGGATTACTGAACATTATTATGTTACTTTTTATTATTATTATTATTAGTATAATTTTTATTGTTTCAGATGTTGATATTATTTTATTATTATTTTTCCCCCATCTAACCCAGTAAAGAGAAAATATAATGATAAGATATTTGTTCAGAGCATATAATTCAGCAATTTCTTTTCAAACCTCAAATCATTTAAGTTTCCTTTGATGACTACAATATAGAAGATTTGTATACATTATATTTCCTTTATCCCATATAAATTATTCTCAGCATTTGTGAAAATATGATCATAGCATATTGGTATGTAAGAATAAAATACACCTGCTGATCTTTTGAATAAAAATTTTATCAATATGATTGCAAGGAATATTCCTTCTCAGGTGTTGAGCTACTGTAATGTATCAAGAAAAAAGCTCAATGAAACAGGAGGCCTATCGTCTATTTAAAAATGAATAGATCATATTATACTTGAAACAGTCATACTCAGCAACTGCTCTGTGGTAAGGTCATAAGAATACTAACACCGTACGTCCTGCGTGTCGTGGAAAGTGACTACGGTAAAAGAATAGCTGCTGCCTTGCAGTCTTGCTTTTCAGTAAAGGGCTAGGCCCACTGCCAATAACTGTGGACATTTCTGCCTTGCAGTTGGACTATTTAGTGAAAAGTTAGGTTCACTGCCAATAATTGTAGTTGAAGACTGCAAGGGCATGCGGGCGTAAGACTCCTCTTCCAAATTGTAAACTATGCCCGATGCAATAGGCAATCGACCCTTTAATGAAGGGATAACGGTGGCATAGAAGTCATACTCAGAAGAGTTTTATGCTTCAAGGGAAATTGGTACTATATGGCCCTCTATAATAAAATTCTGGTCCGATTCAGACACAAGCATGGTGAGTTAATCTTAAATATTGTACCGCACGTGTTTCACACACGCTAGTGCACAATAACGGTATTTTTTTTTTTTTTTTTTTGCATATCTCACGCTACAACTCATTGTTTACAGAACCTGTTAAAGCAGGTGACTCTCATTCTCATCCAAAGGAAAAATCTCTATAGGCTGATTTGTTTGACATTCACCAAAGCAATTAAAGTTCAATATGCCAAATACATTTTTCTTGAGGCTAAAGTATCCCATTTCTGTCATGGAAAATTACGAATCATTCAAATTTACCTTGGAGTAAAAGCTTTTTGTTGAGTAAATTGTCATAAATGTAATTTCGTAGTTTAATTCTTACTTATCTACTTTAACCTTGTAAAGTTTTTTGATTTGATGTAGTCAACTTTCTATTACTCAGTTTCTTTTTAGTGCTGTGGTGTTTTCCTTATTGGATCCCTGATGCTTGTAACATTCTGGTTTCCCAATCAGGGTTGGTGATACTAGTTATGATAATGTGGATGTTTTCTGATGACTATTGGACATGATTAGATTGCTATTATTATTATGTGTATTTGAAATCTTAATATATTTTTTACCATTACTATCAACATTTTCCTCTTTCTGTATATTCTGCAATGCATTTGACTATACATACACACACACACACACACACACACACACACACACATATATATATATATATATATATATATATATATATATATATATATATATATATATACAGTATATATATATAATATTTTTTTTTATATTTGATATTACCCTTCCAGGTGCAAACTGTCTGGGTTGAGATGACTCCCATCTTCTCTACCCCTGACCTACCTCTACAGCTGCCAGACGAGAATCTTGTATTTTTGGTATGTAATGGATTGACAAAAGGTAGTGACATTGCAGTCCTGAAGTTTTACTTCTCTCAGTTGAATAATCAAAATGACAAATTTGATTTTTATTTTCAGTTTTGCTCAAATGTTTAATGGACTTTATGCGTATGCAGAGTATGATTTAAAAGAGATGATTAAGTAACAATATCCATTATTTTACAGTTATTGTTTATGGATATATTTTGTTCATTAAATAGTAGAGCCAAGAATCGGATTGTTCTTTCCCTCATGTTCAAATTTTTGTAGCTTAATTCTTTATACAATAACTAGACCACTCCTGCATAATGGAGCGAATTCTCCCTTTAAAACAGTAGTGATTGGTTTTGGTTTTCTGGCTGTCTTTAGGACATTCATAGAATATTCTTTCGATGAAATTGGTTAAAAAACTTAGAAAATATATAAATAATGAATAAATGAGTATATGATAGGTGTACTCAATTTGAACATAAATGAAATAAAACCAATTATATGTCTGTCTTGTTTACCAGGAAGTTCATGAGAAATGGATGACAGTAATGGAAGAGACAGTTCAAGCTGAGCACCTACTGGCTGTGGTCACAAATGTTAATGTCTTGGCTAACGTGACTGAGTGTCTGAATAACATTGACATTCTTCAGAAAGCTGTTCATACTTATCTGGACAATAAACGCCGTGTGTTCCCCAGGTGAATAGCATACAATTCTAGTCTCAAAGTTTAGTATTCTTAACTATTAAAGAAAAGTTATCGAAATCTATACTAAATAGAGTACAATAAAATGTGAATGTAATAACTGTCCTTTATGTTTGTTAAATTCCATTATGATGATAGGATGATGTTGAAAATGCTAAAATGCATGTAATAATAACAATGATGATGATGATGATGATGATGATGATAATGATAAGATGATGATAAATAAAAATGTATTGTGATTACCAAAGATTGCTATACAAGCATTTTAGAAATTATTAAAGAAATCAAGCTAATAATGATCTATGCAAGCATCTTATTTTTGCATTTTGTTCTGATACTTTTGGAAATGTTTGAAAAATAGGTATTATTTTATTACCTTTGGAGGTTGGCAATATGCTTTCACAGTATATTTATACATTATTATCATACGAGAGATTGATTTAATCACATATAAAGTACAGGTAGTGTAAAAATTATCACATTGTCATAGAGTTATATGATACAAACTTTGCTTGCTGCTATGATATTGTGTATGGGTTGATCTTGATTCTAAATACAGAACCTGCTTTTTGTGAAGGGATGTGTACAGGCATGGGAAGATCAACTTGTATGTTTTTGCATGACTATATGAAATTCAAAATGCAGATGTATAAATCGATCGAGGTGAAATGCGATTCACTTATATGTAAAATTCTTTTGGATATTTGTTTATTGATTTGGATAATTCTGTTTAATTATTCTTGAATTATATATATATATATATATATATATATATATATATATATATATATATATATACATATATATATATATATATATATATATATATATATATATATATATATATAAATATAAAGAGTTATGGATGAACCTCTAGATTGTTAATGAATATAGATACTTACGACAGACAGTAAGTGTTGCCCGAGGACACGAGACCAAGATTAAAAGAAGGATAAGCATGAGATGGAGAGCTTTTGGTTAACAAAATGAGATTGTGAAAAGTAGAATGCCACTTTCTTTAAAAAGAAAAGTATGTAATCAGATGGTCCTACCAGTTTTAACTTATGCATCAGAAGCTTGGAGCCTAACTAAAGCCTTAGAACATAAGCTAGTCAGAACTCAAAGAGCTATGTAAAGAATAATGATGGGAATGACACTAAGAGACAGAAAAAGAGGAACATGGATACGATAGCAAAGTAATGTAGAGGTTATTCTAACAACATGTAGGAAAAAGAAGTGGACATAGGCAGGACTTATAACGAGAATGACAGATAATAGATGAACATTAGGAAGTAGGTTGGCCAGGGCACCAGCCGGTCGTTGAGATACTACCACTAGAGAGGTATTGTACCCTTTGGCTGGCCAGACAGTAATGCATTGGATCCCTCTCTCTGGTTATGGCTTATTTTTTCTTTGCATACACTTACACAGAATAGTCTGGCCTATTCTTTGCATATTCTCGTCTTTCCTCATACACCTGACAACAATGAGATACTAAACACTTCTTCACCCAAGGGGTTAATTACTGTACTGCACTTTGTTCAGTGTACTTTCCTCTTGGTAAGGGTAGAAGAGACTCTTTGGCTATGGTAAGCAACTCTTCTAAGAGAAGGACACTCCAAAATTAAATCATCGTTCTCTAGTCTTGGGTAGTGCCATAGCCTCGGTACCATAGTCTTGGATTAGAGTTCTCTTGCTTGAGGGTACACTCGAGCACACTTTTCTATCTTATTATTTTTTATTTTTTATTCCTCTTGTATCTTTGAAATGATGTGTTGGGCAGGTTTAATAGAAGGGCCATGGATGCCTGGTGGTTTATCAAGAGGTTGTCTTTTCCTTTTCTGATTCTTTTTCTTCTCAAAACCATCCTTACTGTTCTCCCTTCAGTTGAAGTGGCTATCCTGGAGGGTATTTAGCCTTGCATGGTGTATCGGCTCCTCCATGTTGACCAGTTTTTACGACTTTTTACTATATGGGTTTCATCAATCACTTTATTTATACTTCTATACATATTGTTTTTGTTATAATTCTTGTTAGTCTAGTTTTTAAGTATGATGTCTCTTTTTTATTTCTATCAATTCTTATGCTGTCTGGAGGCATTGAGCGAAATCCGGGACCAGTACGTCCTAGATTTCGTCAATGTTGTCTTCTGTATTGCAATATTCGAGGTCTTCATGCAAACATCCAAGACCTTACAGTTGCGTCCAGACAATATGATATTCTTTTGTGGTCAGAAACTTTGGTTTCTAATATGAGGCACTCATCTGAACTCCTTATAACTGGTTTTAAGAAGCCAATAATGTTGAAACGTGATGCCATCCCTAGGGCCAGGGAATGGCGGTGTATATTAGGACCGATTACTCTGCTTCTCATAAGTCCTGCTATCAATGTGGATGTCATGAGATTCAGGTAATAAAAGTTTGTAGCAGGAATAACATCTTTCATTTGTGTTTGAACTACCGGAATCCAGACATGGATGATTCTATCTTCGATTGTCTTCTTACCATTATGGCTAAGATGATTTTAATGCTCACCATAGGGAGTGGTTAAGTTCTATCTCTCCTACCGATCGCCATGGCTTAAGAGCTTTAGGCTTTGCCTCTGAATGAGGCTGTAAGCAAATCATAAATGAAGCTACTCACAGGTCTGGTAATTGCGTGGACCTCGTATACACTGACTCCCCTGGTGTTATAACTGGTAAGGTTGGTTCTCCAGTCGGGACATCTGATCATGCCTTGATTTCATTAATAGTGAATACTGAGCAGCCTGTCCCTGATATATCATACTCTTGTAAAATTTATATGAAATCCCAAGCAGACTGGAATGGGATTTTGCATGATCTTTTGTGCTTGAATTGGTCATAATTATATAGTAGTGTAGATCCTGTTGTCCCTTTGAATGAGAATCTAGTCAACATAATTGATAGGCGAATCCATTCTCGTGTGCTAAGGTACCGAGTGAAGGACAAACCGTGGTTCAGTGATGATTGTAGTCGTGCTTATTTGGAGAAGCAGGAGGCCTATCATCTTTAGAAGGGTAACAGATCAGATTTGACCTGGAATAACTATACTCAGCTTCGAGCTTTTGCTCAGAGAGTTCATGCCTCAACTGAAAAGGAGTACAATTTAACCATAAAAGAAACCCTTTCTGGTACAACTCAGGAACATAAATGGTGGTCTACCCTTAATTCTGCACTCTTTGGTGTAGATGCAACAATTCCTCCTTTACTTAAACCAGATGGGTCAGTCACTTACTGTCAAAAGGAAAAGGCAACCCTGTTGGCTGATGTTTTTGACAGTAAACATAGTAATGAAAAACTTGAACTTCCTCATTCCTGTTTTCCTGAGGCTAAACTAACTAGTTTAGCTTTTCGATCTCTTGAGATTAAAGCTCTGTTGATGGACCTTGATGCTTAAGGAGGTTTAGGCCCAAATGGCATTTTTCCCTTGTTTTTTATAAAGACAACAGATTTGTTAGCTCCAAAGTTATCTGTTATTTTGTGCAAGTTAGCAAGAAGAGGAACTTTTAGCACTTGTTGGAGAATTGGTAATGTTACTCCTCTATGTAAATGTGTTTGCGGTAGCTCAAGTCCCACTGATTACCGCCCAATTTCCATAAGTCCCATACTATCTAAAGTTTTTGAACGTCTTCTGGCAAAACGGCCTAATAGGTTTGCTGAAGGTAATCATCTATTCCCTAGTTTACAATTTGGTTTTCGTAAAGGCCTTAGAGCATGTGATGCCCTTCTTACAATCTCCAATGCTGTACAGAAATCCATTGATTGTGGTCAGGAAGTTCGTTTGATTGGCCTTGATTTTAGTGCTGCCTTTGACCGTGTTAATCATGAGGCCCTTGTTTTCAAACTCAAACAGTTGGGAGTGGGTGGGTCGTTTCTTAGCATTATTATTGATTTTTCAAGTAATAGATTTCAAAGAGTTGTTGTTGATGGGCACCATAGTGCGTATAGGAATGTGATATCCGGTGTTCCACAGGGTAGTGTTCTTGGCCCATTACTCTTCATACTATATACACATGGCATGTGGTTTGGCCTAGAAAACAAGCTTGTTGCATATGCAGGTGATGCTACTCTCTTTGCATCAATTCCATCCCCTGAATGTAGATCTGGGGTTGGTGAATTCCTTAATAGAGATTTAGCTAAAATTAGTGCATGGTGCAAATTATGGGGTATGAAGTTGAATCCTAATAAAACTCAAAGTATGATTGTAAGTAGGTCAAGGACGGTGGCTCCTCAACATCCGGATCTCAGTATTGATAATGTTTCTTTAAATTTGTATGACTTTTAAAATTTTAGTTGTGATTCTCGACTGCAAATTTACTTTTGAGAAACATATTAGGTCTGTGTCATCTTCAATTGCACAAAAAATTGGCTTATAGAGAAGGTCTTACAAGATTTTCGGTGATCAATCTATTCTGAAGAAGTATTTTAATTCTTTCATTCTACCTTGTTTTGAGTATTGATCTCCTGTCTGGTATTCAGCTGCTGATTCTCATCTTAATTTGTTGGACAGAGACTTACGGTCTATTAGATTTCTTATTCCTGATCTAGATATTAATCTTTGGGACCATCGTTCAATTAGTTCATTATGCATGTTGCATAAGGTTTTTCATAACTCTGACCATCCTTTACATTCAGATCTCCCTGGACAATTCTATCCTGTTCGTAATACTAGGCAGGCAGTTAATTCTAATAGCCAGGCCTTCTCCATCATGAGGCTCAATACTACACAGTATTCTAGAAGTTTTATTCCAGCTGTTACCAAGTTGTGGAATGATCTTCCTAATCGGGTAGTTGAATCAGTAGAACTTCAAAAGCTCAAAAATGGAGCAAATGTTTTTATGTTGACCAGGCTGACATTTCTTTTTATAGTTTATATATGACATATCTGTTTTTGACGTTGTTAATAGTTTATATAAGATATGTTTTGACGTTGTTACTGTTTTTAGAATGATTTATTGTTAATTTATTCTCATCATTTATTTATTTCCTTATTTCATTTTCTCACTAGGCCATTTTTCCCTATTGGAGCCCTTGGGCTTATAGCATCTTGCTTTTCCAACTAGGGTTACAGCTTGGCTAATAATAATAATAATAATAATAATAATAATAATAATAATAATAATAATAATAATGATAATAAACAGAATGGGTCTTAGAGATTGCAAAAGAAGCAAAGAAAGGAAGAGAAGACGATGGATTGACGAACTTAGAAAGTTTGTGGGTGTGAGGGTGTGGACTGGCATAAAAAGACCATAAACAGACGGAAGTAGAAAGACATGTCTAAGGCTAGTGGACTAGCAATGGCTGATGATATATGCAGTACACACAGACACATACAGACACCTGTAATATATATATATATATATATATATATATATATATATATATATATATATATATATATATATATATATATCTATCTATCTATCTATCTATCTATCTATCTATCTATCTATCTATATATATATATATATATATATATATATATATATATATATATATATATATATATATACAAACTATATTTACACCTTCTTTTTAGATTATACTTCTTATCAAATGAGGAGTTGACGTCCCTGTTGTGTGAGAAGGATGTTAACCTACTGGAGAAACACTTGAGGAAATGCTTCGATGGCATCCACTCCTTACATTTGGATGACCAACAGTCCATATACGCAATTTCGAGTATCGAGGGTGAAGTGGTTCTCCTTGGTAAGAAAGTTCCGACGCAACATGCTAGGGACAGCATTGAACACTGGCTGTTGGAGGTAAAAGCCTTTTTTTTGTGCTAAGAATTACAGTTTAAAAAAAAAATAATACTAAGGATATAAGATGGATAAAAAAGATGATTTTGGTGAAAAGATTTATGTTAATGGAAGAAGTTTTAAACATTTAGTTGAAGAAAATTAGGAAAATGATGGAAGATAGAATAGATCCCTGAGGTACACCATTAAAAAGAGCTATGGGTTGAAGTGACAGTTGTTTATTACGCGTCATATTTTGTTATTATCCTGAAATAACTGTATTTTGATAATATACTGACAGAAATATATGTAGACATTTGCTCTTATGGTTACTACTAAATTAAACTATTTTTTGCACTCAATTATTCTTTTAGTTCCAAGGAGCTGTAACTGACACACTCAAGGGCAAGACTCGATCAGGGGTGGAGAAATGGACCAGAAGGGGAGGAGGAGGCATGGATGTCGACTCCCTTCTGCCATCGTGGCCTTTGCAGGTAAACATATCTGTTTGAAATCTTTTTCTTTACAACTTGGTTTAATAAGACATCTTAGTCGCAGTTCAATTAGACATTTTAGTCATCTTACTTACCTATTATTGGGCTTGGCTGAAGGGTTTGCTTTTTAAGGAGTGGCAATAAGTTAAGGAGAGTTAAGATTGTAAACTATTGAGTTATTTGCTTTGGTGTAAAGTTAAATAAGTATCCTAATTGTAAACTATGCACAAAGTACCTTGATGAACAAAGTACCTTGTTTTTAATGTTCAAGTAATAACCTAGAATTTTATTGTTAAACAAAAAAAACTAAAAATTTTCAGTTGACCTTTGCAAGTATCTGCTGATTCGTATAATTTAGTAATCTTGATCTGAATAATAAATAAGAAAGTATTTATTCAACAAATCATGGTTCTTTTTTTACCATGATGAAACATGTTCACATTGAACTTGACCAAATTTTTTGTTTTATACATATCTAATGCTGTATAAAATGCTCAAATAAATTTTGGATATAAAAACTTATTCATTCACCTGGATTAGGATAGTTACTTACAAGTATGCAGGACACTGATCTGTACTGCATAATTGCAGTTTTATCAATGAAGTAAAAAAAATCTTCCCTATTCATGAAGGTCACGTTAGCAGTTCGACATATCTTTTGGACAGCAGAAGTCCAGCAAGCTATTGGAGGAGGGACACAGGCTCTTCAGGAGTGCTTAACTAGAGTAGAGGTAAATTCTAATTTTAATATTTCCTCTTTCACACAGGATACATTTGTGATACATCTAGGTTTTAACCTCTCTCAATCTATGATATTGTCAAATTAAATTGATCTTATTGCTGATATGGTGTATTGTGTTTATTTCTTTATTTTTACTCATATGATTGTTCTTTGGAAAATACTTGATAGAAAAAGAAGAGTTAGTAAAATTTTTACTTTTTCAAAAGAATTCAAACCTGCTCTATCTCGTCTTTGGGTTAGTTGCATGGTATTCTTAAATGACTACCATTGTTAAAATGAAGATATATATGCAATGAATTGAGTGAGTTTAAAGAATAAAGGAAAGATGTAATAGTGCAACATCATTGTAGGCTGAAGTCAGGGTGATCATGGTGGCCCTTCGCAAGACTAACTTGGACAGCAGCCGACCCACGGTAAGCACACCACACACTCCAGTAACCCCGACAACTCCGCCGTCCTCCAGCAGGAGAACAAACAGTAGGAGGAGCAGCAGAGTAAGTGTAGCCTCTACTCTTCCAGCTTGCCCGACTCGTCATTCTCTCTCCACCCTCATGCTGGTTGCTGTCCATAGCAGAGAGATTATAAAGGAACTCATTAAGAGAGGTGTTGCCAGTGATGAAGCTTTCACCTGGTTGGCTCATCTCAGGTGAGTTTGTTTGACCTTAACCATTAGCTCTGAAAAGTAATAGCTTTTTCTAGTGCCCTTAGCGACAGCTCATTACTACAAGATTGATGGCATCACTTTGAGGTGGCTATTTTGGCATCATTCCAATATAATATACATCATTGTTAGATTGCTTGGGATCAGTCACTTTATATGGGTAATTAAACAAAATCTATTTATTAAAAGGTAACAGTACCTACTTCGTATTGCAAACGCCAAAAATTGTAAATTACAAAATTGTAAAAGAAGGGGTTTTGATGAAGGAAATTTTTTTTATTGTAAACTGTATGGCTTTATTTTGTTAAAAGCTAGAACATGGTGTTCAATATGACTAAAATACCAAAAATATGGT
>NC_090738.1:4009364-4059364 GCF_036898095.1 Palaemon carinicauda | reverse complement strand
ATCAAGTTGAAGATGATGGAAAGAGAGAAGGAATTTAAGTAAGAGAGAAAGAAATTGAAGCAAAGCGAAGAGAAGAAGCCCGAGAGATCACAAAACGCGCAAGGTTAATGGAAGCAAGGCGAGAAGAAAAAGAGATAGTAGAAGCGAGGTATGCGCGAGAGTTAGAACTGATGAATGCCCTTGCCCAGCTAACAACGCAAACCGAGACGACTCCTTCCAGGCACGAACCCGTGTTTAATGTGCTGAAAGCCCAGAGGTTAATTCTAAGGTTCACAGAAGAGTCTCCAGATGAGTTCTTCGATCATTTTGAAATGGTCGCCGCGACGATGAAATGGCCAGAAGATAAATGGTCTGTGTTATTGCAGAGTTTGCTCTTTGGGAAGGGCCGCAGTGCTTACTTATCCTTATCCCAGGACTAGAGGATGGGGTATCAAGAAGTGAAGAGGAGCGTGCTGCACGTGTATCAGATGAGCCCTGAATATTATAATGAAAGGTTCCGAAGTTTAAAAAAGGAGGAGAAAATTACTTTCCTGGATTACGCTTATAAGGTACGACGTTGTTATAAGAGATGGACAGAGGCTGCTAACATGAAGGAGAAGGCTAGTTTAGAAGAATTGATAATACTAGAGCAGTGTCTACGAGGAATTCCTGAACACATTCGAACGTACTTGAGAGAGAGTGATGAAGAAACTTGATAAAGCCGCTTCGCTGAGTGAAGATTATAATATTACCAGTCGTAAACACTCCTTGGGCACAAGTGTCAACCGTCTTTCTGACCAAGTTTCAAGTATTCGCCGAACCATGGAAACCACTTCGGTAATAACTACAGTGTGACGGGCCGAGAGATGCTGTAACTCGAAAGGCAAGATGAAAGCAACTGAGTAACTTTATTACAGAACATCAGTTTATAAATAAATCAATTCCGGGCAAGAAGGGCCTAAAATACAACAGGCAGTTTCATGCTGAACCGACAACCGGTTCTGTTAACAGTTAACGGTAAGAAAAACCGTTGACTGTTAACAGAACCTGTTGTCAGTTGAGCATGAAACTGCCTGTTATATTTTAGGCCCTTCTTGCCCGGAATTGATGTATTTATAAACTGATGTTCTGTAATAAAGTTACTCAGTTGCTTTCATCTTACCTTTCGAGTTACAGCATCTCTCGGCCTGTCACACTGTAGTTATTACCGAAGTGGTTTCCATGGTTCGGTGAATACTTGAAACTTGGTCAGAAAGACGGTTGACACTTGTGTCCAAGGAGTGTTTACGACTGGTTATATTATAATCTTCACTCAGCGAAGGGGCTTTATCAAGTTCCTTCACCTCTCTCTCTCTCAAGTACATTCAGGTCGCTGTCAGTGCGAGGGGAGAGTGAAGATACAAATATACAAAGGATAATATATACAAAAAAGAGAAATGTCATTACTATGTACGATTGTGTGACACATGGTAGGTATATGGCTCCCCCGCTAAAAATGACATACTGTACATGTTAAATAGGGCGCCCTGATCTAGAGGGACGAACTGTAGGCGGGTCATCTGGTAGGAGATAAGCAGGTTTTAGACGATCAATGGAGACCCAGTCTTCTTTGCCATGAATTTTTAGTAGGAATGCTTTCGAACTGCGTCGGATCACAAGGAAAGGGCCCGTGTAAGGGGGCGTTAGCGGTGGCTTGCTAATGTCGTTGCTAAGAAAGACCTGCGTTGCAGAGTGTAAGTCTGTCGGTATGTGATGCTTCGCTGGGGACTTGTAAGTCTGGCGGCATGGAGTAAATTTTCCCACGACGTGACGTATGTGCTGGAGATCATTGGAGGAATTTGCAAAAGGAAAAAAATTGGCAGGGACGACCAACATACACCATTTCAGCTGCCGAGATGTCCAGGGAGTCTTTAGGAGTGGTCTTTAGTCCCAGGAGGGCCCAGGGAAGCTGAGTAAACCAGTTGGAGTCCTTGCAGTGGGACATCAAAGCTGCGTTCAATCATTCCATTGGCAGTGGGGTTGTAGGCAGTTGTCTGATGTAGGGTGATACCCAGGAGATTCGCTAATGACGTCGACAATTGGGTAATTTTGTATTGTATTACAGGGTGAGATTTCGAAGAGAAAATATATGTTTTCCTATAGTAAATAACGTGATTTAACCGAATTTGATGTTCATTTCATTCGTAAACAAACAGATCAACCAATTCGGTTAACTTTAAGTTGCCGAATTGGTTGCTGTTATTACGGATGAAATGAAGGAGAAAATCGGTTAGATCACGTTATTTCCTACAGGAAAACATATATTTTCTGTTAAAATGGTTAAATATAATCACTGATGACATATATGTTGTGTTAAAATATTTAAATATAAGCCTTTCTTCAACGGTGTCACTTCTCTTAAACGAATTTACTGCGAACGATAACATTAGCAACGTTACCAATAATACACAGTGCTACCAACGTTGATGTATGGTACACAGAGTTACCAACGGCACGATGACATTACCAACGATAGCAATGATAGATATTTCCATACGAATTTTGAATAATTTCTCCATATAAGTTTTACTCAATATATAAAAAGTGCAAAAAGGGTACAGAACCTAACAAACCCACCTAACCTATCCTAGTAGTATGACAGGTCACAAACCTCAGGTATTTACTGAAAACGGTAAAATTCTCCACTTACCTTTACGAACAAGACGACGAAACTTGCGGGTCACGGGAGTCTTCCATGGGGGTAGACGACTTTTTCCCAAAAATGTACCTTTATAGGAAGTAACGGTATAACCACAACGACATTTCTTTTTGGTTTTAGGTATGGTGGATTCGGCATTGCAATAAAACACGAGACTATCTTTCCTGTAAGATAGGGGGGAACGACACTTAGGGCACTGCAAGAGTTGAGGAATTACATTGAGTGATTTCAGGAAAATATCAACATTGGCAGAAGAATAACAAAAATCACCATGGAATTTAGCAAATGATTTTAGATACGGAATACTGCAGCCGTTACAAGTATCTATAATTTCCTCCATCGTAAAATACGAAAAAATAAATCTCACTCGAAATGGCGGACACCTGACTAGTTCAAAGGTTACAAAGGAAAAGGGCTTCGTGGAAGAGGAAAGAACAGACCACTTAAAGAGACAAAGGAAGGGTGTATGGAAATATCAGTTGTCAACCCCCTTGTGTAAACTTTGAATACGTATCGGTTCCTGATTGGTTAACAGAAAAATAAGGGAGTCTAGAGGGTAAACATAAATAAACTCTGTAGGGAAACTAGTCCAGGGAAAGTATTTATGTGAAACTGAGGAGTGAAAAGGAAATAAAAACAATATAGGAAGGTAAAATGGAATGAATGATAAATAATATTGAAAGGAAATATAAAATGTGATGGTTTTACCATGAATGAACTGGATAGGGAAACTAGTCCAGAAGAAGAATTTATGTGAAACCGGGTAGTGAAAAGGAAATAACAAAAGAAATAAACCCAATTTAGGAAGATAAAATTGAATGAATGATAAATAATATTGAATGGGAATATAAAATGAGATGATATTAAGAGGAATAGGATAATAAAACGATTAATAAAATGGGAAACAGATTCTGCGCAGGGGGAGGGGTCTCTGCGCAGGGCGAAACTGGCATGCACGAACGAACGAACGTACGGGTGCTAATGTACATCGGACGTTGGCAGCACTGGTTACTGTATTTTTTCATAACACAATCTTTGCAATGGCGCCTCCAAAGTTTATCCAGATATTTTGTTTTGTATTTTCCTCCGATTATTATAATTTCAAGAAGGTAATGTATAGAGAAGAAAAGGCTTGTTTTACGTTTATATATCGATTCCCCAGTATGTTTTCCCAACCCAAAACCCCGAGTTCCCATTGGGGGTCCCCCATTATCGGAGGATATAGATGTATATATATTTCTGAAACTATTCATTTGCGACGGGAACGAGTGTCATTTTCGAAGGGAGCGTAATTTTTTCTATAAGAATAACATTGCCCTGTAATACACTACAATGAAACCGACAATTGATAGGTGAAAGTGGTACCCCTGTCAGAAGTAATATGCTCAGGGATACCAGATCTTGCAATCCATCCTGAGAGTAAGGCAGATGTACATGAGGCGGACGCTGTAGTTTCCATGGGAATGGCTTCAGGCCAACGAGTGGAGCGGTCGATGACGGTAAACAGGTAACGATGTCCTTGTGATGTGGGTAGGGGACCTACAACGTCGACATGAATGTGGATGAAACGACGCTGAGGTTAAGTAAAGTTGCCCACTCCTGAATCCGTGTGTCGATGTACTTTGGAAGTTTGGCAAGAAGTACAGGCACGGACCCAATCCTTAGCATCCTTAGAAATGCCGCGCCAAATAAACTTCGTCTTCAGCAGCTGTGCAGTAGAACGGCACGAGGGATGTGAAAGGCCGGGAATGAAATCAAACACCTGTCGGCGCATGGGAGCAGGAATCCAAGGTCGCGGTCTACCAGTACTGACGTCACAGAGGAGGGTGGTGTTGGAGTCGTCGAGGGGGACATCTTCCCAACGAAGGATGTGCAGGATGTCCTACATGCTTGATACTCTGGATCCTGTCATTGGGCTTCAGCAAGGCATTGCATTCCAATCCCAGTTGAATAGCAGCCAACGTGTTTCTTGACAGGGCACCGGCAAGGGGATTCATTTTCCCAGGGACGTGTTGAAGGGTGCAATTGTATTCAGCCACGGTGGAGAGATGTCGGCGTTGACGGGCGGACCAGGCATCAGACTGTCGAGTGAAGGCGTGCACCAGAGGCATATGGTCTGTGCGAATGAAGAAGGGCGTACCTTCTAAGATATGGCGAAAGTGACGGACAGCCAAGTGCACCGCCAGCAATTCGCAATCGAAGGTAGAATAACCCGATTCTGCCTTGGACAGTTTTCTACTGAAGAAGGCCAATGGGCGGGGCGAGCCGTTGACCACTTGTTCGAGTACTGCACCAATAGCAACGTCGCTGTCATCGGTGGAGAGAAGGAGAGGGGCATGCGGGATGGGAAATGTGAGAGCAGCAGCAGTTGATAGGGCATTGTTTGCGTTGCAGAAGGCCGCTTCTTGAAGGGGACCCCACTTCAGGTCTTTTGGCTTGCCTTTGAGTTTGGCGTAGAGGGGAGCAAGAGTGGCGGCAATGGCTGGCTCAAAACGGTGATAATAGTTAATCATGCACAAGAATTCCTGCAGTCCTTTGATGGTCGAGGGCGTGGGGAAGTTTTGAATGGCTGCTACCTTCTCAGGGAGGGATGGACTCCTTCAGGAGTGATGCGGTGCCCGAAGAACGACACTTCATTGGCGCCAAAGGTACACTTGTCGTACCGGACTACAAGACCATTATTTTGCAGGTGGTCGAGCACGATGCGCAGGTGACGGAGGTGTTCCTCTTTTGAGGAAGAGAATACAAGTATGTCATCCACATAACATACACAGAATGGGAGGTCCCCTAAGATGCCATCCATGAGACATTGAAAAGTGGCCCCAGCATTACGAAGGCCAAAACAGGAGTAATTGAAGGTGTATGTACCAAACGGAGTGGTGATGACGGTCTTGGGGATGTCTTCTGGGTTCATAGGCACCTGATAATACCCCTTAAGGAGATTCAGCGTGAAGAAAACCTTCGCTTTGTGTAGATAGGAGGTCACATTGGCGATGTTTGGGAGGGGGTAGTGATCCGGTTTTGTTTGCATGTTCAGGCACCTGTAATCCCTGCACGGATGGAGGGAGCTGTCTTTCTTCAGGACGATGTGCAAGGGTGACGACCATGGGCTGAGGGCTTTTGGCAAAGGCCCATTTCCTCCATTTCGGCGAACGTGTGTTTGGCGGCTGCCAATCGACCCGGTGCCAGAAGTCTGAATTTTGGGGGTAAACGGCGTACCTAAAGGGCACGAAGTAGGTCACCTCAGGAGGAGAGCCGTCTGCGGCAGGTTACAGGCGAGCGATACTGGTCATTTCCCTGAGGGCGAGTGAAGCCCTTTGGTCCCCCAACGGTTGTTGAGAGAGCTGAAAAAGCTTTGCTACATGGGCGGCTGGCGACGGTGAGTACTGTTGCAGAAGGTATGTTTTGAGGGCGTCATACGCTATTGGGGTGTCTCCTTGTTCACAAAGCCAGTCAGAGATTTCCGGAAGGTGTCCTCGGGTATCGCCGCGAGAACATTATCTGCTTTGGTGGTAGAGCGAGTCACGCTCTTGATGCGAAACTGGATTACTGCGCGCTGAAACCAAGCAAATGCCCTCCGCTGGTGAACGACGAAAGTTTGAATGGGGCGGCGCCAACTTCCATGGAGTCTGTCATAGTACCAGTCATGCGGAGGGGTGGGGGGGGGAGAGGCAAGAGGAGTGAGTCGACTTCCGAGGTCACCCACGTGATGGGCCGAGAGAGGCTGTAACTCGAAAGGCAAGATGAAAGCAACTGAGTAACTTTATCACAGAACATCAGTCTATATATACATCAATTCCAGGCAAGAAGAGCCTAAAATATAACAGGCAGTTTCATGCTTAACTGAAAACCGGTTTTGTTAACAGTTAACGGTAAGAAAAACCGACATGTTGATTCAGGTCGCTCTCAGTGCGAGGGGAGAGCGAAGATACAAAGGATAATATATACAAAAAAAAAGAAATGTCATTACTATGTACAATCATGTGACACACGGTTGGTACAACAGGAACAAGTTCAACAGTTACAACAGAAGTAGCACTGGTACTGTCCCTAAGCAGAATGCGATAGTACCACAGCAACAAACGTCGAATCATCCTCCTTCAAGTATCATGAAAGACGTGCAGAAGATTGATATTGTTTATTTCAAATGTGGCAAGAGAGGCCATATCAGTGTGGAATGTTGGTCAAACCAACCGAAAGTAGTCACCCAAGTTATAAAAGGATAATTCAATTTCACAGAATACGAAGACTAAGAAGCAATTGGAAAAGGACGAAGGGAAAAACAAACCAGCCACCGTTTACCCGACGAACAGGACGAATCCAAACAGCATGGATGCATTTAAACCATATATTTATGAAGATATGTTAGCACCAATAGACGGGAGTGAGAGAACCCCGGTCTGGATATTGCTCAACACAGGTTGTAACCATAGAATGGTAGTATGAGGAGTACATCCGATAGTGGAACAGTCTCTCACATGGGACTCTGTTATTTTGAAGGGCATAGGAGGTGAGGAAGTCACCCCTATTTGCTGCTAGAAACTGTTATGCGAGTTGGTGACAGGTAATTTTGACTTTGTGGTAAAAGATTCATTGGCTGCCAAAGGAGTAGACATCCTACTGGGTAATGAGGTTGGTGGAGCGCGATTCAGGCCTTGTTCCATTGTAACGGAGAAAGCATTGAAGTATAGTCCTACAACTGAACTCGAGAAGGATTTGTTTCCTAGTTGTGTGACGACTAGGAGTATGAAGAAGTAAGTGTTTGCCAAAGATGAATAAGAAATCGAAGGAGCGATGAACTTAGAAGATTTGTTTTCTGAAGAAGAGGATTCCCTTGATAGTATGCAAGAGGAAAATTCTTGAGTAAGACCGAACAAAGAGGAACAACAGATGGGTGGACAAGAGGACAAAGAAAAAATGGACCTGGAAGAAATGAATTTGGAGGATTTGTTTTCTGAAGAAGAGGATTCCCTTCATGGTACTCAAGAAGAGTATTCCTGAATAGGCCCGAGCGAAGAGGAATGACAGATGAGCGGACAAGAGGACAAAGAAGAAACAGAAATCGAAGGAGTAATGAACTTGCAGGATTTGTTTTCCAAAGAAGAGGATTCCCTTGATGGTACGCAAGAAGAGAACTCAAGAGTAGGCCCGAGCGAATAGGAATGACAGACGAGTGGACAAGAGGACAAAGAAGAAATGAACCTGGAAGAAATGAACTTGTAGGATTTGTTTTCCAAAGAAGAGGACTCCCTTGATGGTACGCAAGATGAGAACTCCTGAATAGGCCCGAGCAAAGAGTAATAAGAGACGAGCGGACAAGAGGTCAAAGAAGAAATGGATTTGGAAGAAATAGAAAATTCAAAGGCTGATGAGATTGCAAAGGAAGGGTACAGCGTTAACCGAGTTATTGTACCATATGTTGGACGAGACGGAGGCACAGCAATCTCCGACCTGTTATTATCTTAAGGATGGGTTGCTTATGAGGAAGCATAGACCTGCCGATATCCCTAGGAAGGCCAAATGGGGGATATATTGGCAAATATTAATTCCAGCACCATTGAGAAGACAGGTGATCGTGGTAGTGCACAAGACAGGACATATGGGGATAAGGCAGACGACGGAGAAGAAAATGAAACATTCTTTCTAGCCTGGCATGCATAAGGACGTGAGCCAGTTTTGCCGTGCATGTCACGTATGTCAAACGGCTGAAAAGCCCAATGAGTGCATCATGGAAGCTCCCTTGCGACCAATGGAAGTACGAGGAGAACCCTTCAGGAAAGAACCGAAGAAAATGGTAGCAGAAAAAGGGAAGTACCGAGAGAAAACGAAAGGAGAATATGTTAAGAATTTGGGGAAAAGGGTCGGGGAGATCAGGAAATTTTCCCTAGAAGGCATGAAGACGTCGAGTCAAGAACGGATGAAGGAAAGGTTTGTTAGGAAGAATACGAACAGATAGGTTGCAGGACCCTTGAGCAAAGGACCAGAGAATATGTTGGCAGGAAAAGGGAAGGATCAAAAGGAAACAAATGCAGGAAATGTCAATGATTTGAGGAAAGGAATTGGTGAGTTAAGGAAACTTTCCTTAGAAGACATGAAAACGAGGCAACGATGAGTGAAGAAAAAGTTTGGCATAAAAAGTACGAACAGGCAGGTAACGGTAGGATGGCGGGTCTTGGTCTACGCATTGGAAAGAAGATCCCTATCGTCAACGAGTTACAAGAACCATTCGGGATTTTGGAGGAAAGCAGTGACCAGACCTACGTTATCAAGATATCAGGAAAAAGGAAAAATTTAAGGAAGGCCATATCAACTTCGAAACCGATACTTCAAGCAACGGATTTCACTGAGAAATTCCTTATCCAAGTGGATGCGTTGGATAACTGGATTGGAGCTGTCTTATTACAAGAAGATAAAGAAGGAATTCTTCATCCTGTGTGTCCTTTGTCATCGAAGCTGAAGAAGAAGCAACAAGTCGACTCAACTATTGAAATGGAACTGCTGGCGCTGATCGCAGCGATTAACAGGTTTTTGATTTACGTAAATCTGCCACAGAATGAGATTACTTTGTACTTGGATTTTAATCCTTTAACTTTTGTGAATAAGATGAAAAATAACAATTAAAGGTTAACTATGTGGTCATTATGTTTGCAACTGTATTGTATTAGAGTAAAGTATATATCAGGTAAAAATAACGAACATGTAAAGATAACGTGGTTGCAGATTATTTATCTCGGGCTGAATTGATGGATTCAGACCCGAAATAAATAATCATTTTTTGGGGGAAGCTATCTTACGATGCTGGTCTAGTGTAGAGTAAATACAGTAGTTTTTTCATGATTTTATTTATATTTCATTTGTGCATTGAAAAGATGATACCCCGCCCGTAAAATGAGCTCCTCTCATGTAGATGTAAGTGTTTTATGTAAATTACGTAAGACTTTCGTGGTGAACTTCATTGTTTTCTTTATTCGAGTTAGTATATGTAAATTAATGTTATTTTTTCAAGAATTAACTTTTTATCTCACGTATGTCTGTTATGAAGTCTTACATAATCGATTGGAAAGTGTTGTTGGATTCGTGCGAGATAGGAACAAGGGCTTCGGTAATGATCTTTTATATTTTATGAAGTATTGCGTCATGTTTGAGAGAGAATGTTCCGTAACATGTGCTTTGGAAAAATCTCTATCCCGTGATTTAGATACGCCGCGAAGGCCCAGTGAGAGGATGTTATGTTTTTGTTTTATTTCGGGGACAAAGGGTGGGCGGAGCTAGCTGACTGTGAGAGCCGTCTGGCGTGCCGTGAGTACCATTTGGGAGAGTAACACTTGGCAACTTTGACGCTTTGCCCAGCTCCCACGCTACCAGACCTCGATCCTGGAGCATTTTGGAATTAGCCAAATTTCATATAAAAGGTGTCACCAAGGTTGGGTTAGATAGAGATCGGGATAGAGATTGCAGCCTTAAGACAGATAACTCCCCTCTCTCCCTCTCTCACACTCGCAATCCAGTGTATTGTTGAAAGTGTATAGTATGTTTTAGTGTGTCCACTCCTAAGTGACTCTGTGCCCCAAGGCAAATCATGTGCTGAAAAAGTACGGTAATTTTTAATTCATTATGTTTGGGTTAGTGTTGACATTGTATAAGTTTTTTTTGGTAATTGGCCCTGTAGGAAGGATAGATTTTTTAACGTGATCTAGTTATCTATTTTTCATTAAGTGTCAAACTTGAATATTATATTATTCAGATTTGATCTTAAGCTTTTGTGTTATTTACATTGCATTATTTCTTTTCTTAGACTAAGGTTTATACAGATATAATAGTTCAAGTCAAGTTCATATACAATTTTCAGATCGTAACATTTTTGTCTCAATCTAAGTTTTGTTCAGATTTAATTTTTTCCAGTGAATTATTTTGTTATTGTGTAAAGTCTTTCAAAGTGTTGTAATTCATATAGAATATATTTATTTTTGTAAAGAGTGTAATATTCCAATCATCATTATTTCGAACCAGATTCTGCTCGATTCCTGTTAAGAACCACAGTAAATATAGATATGTTTTAATAATACTTAAGAGTAACTACCCAGTTTAATTTTGAGTGTGGTTAAGAGACCTTTGAATATTCAGTGTTTTACATATTGCTGTCTGGGAGTTATTTAACGTTCTCAGAATTCGAGTATCAATGATTTAAAGTGTAAGAGTTTTAAGGTAAAAGTAAACAAGGGAGTTTGGAATTTGAAAGGTTGTATAACTTGCCAGTCGTATTATATATAATATTATATGTTTGGTGCCATAGTATAATATATTTTTTAGTATCCAGACCAGGGAGCCATTAATATATATATATATATATATATATATATATATATATATATATACATATATATATATATATATATATATATATATATATATCTATATATATCTATATCTATATATATATATATATATATATATATATATATATATATATATATATATATATATATATATATATTTGCATACACCCGCTCACTCTTTCTCTTCAGCTATCATAGCCTCTTTGGTAAAAAATTAAATTTGTTTAAAAGAATTTAATTTTTTACGAAAAATTTTCAAAAAAAATATAATTATAAGTTAAAAAGAATAAATAAAAATTCCCCAAAATTATTTCCACAACATTTTTTTTAAAAGGAATAGTTGTAAAGTTATAGATAAAAAAGGTAAAAGAGATGGCTACAAATTTAATTAACAGGCCAGAGTTATACAAATTAATGGCAATAGCTTTTTAAAAATCTAACAAGTCTTCGCGGCTGTACTTATCATTTCCAGACGTACTTATTATTATTATTATTATTATTATTATTATTATTATTATTATTATTATTATTATTATTATTATTAGCTAAGCTACAACCTTAGTTGGAAAAGCAAGATGCTATAAGCCCAAGGGCTCTGACAGGGAAAAATAACCCAGTGAGGAAAGGAAATGGTGAAATAAATAAATGATATAAGAAGAAATAAAAATTAAGATAAAATATTTCAAAAATATTAACAAGATTAAAACAAATATTTGATTTATGAACCATAAAAGGACTTATGTCAGCCTGTTCAACATGAAAAAAAATTGCTGCGCGTTTGAACTTTTAAAGTTCTACTGTTTCAACTACCCAGTTAGGAAAATCATTCCACAACTTGGTCACAATGGAATAAAACTTCGAGAGTACTGAGCCTCATGATGGAGAAGGCCTGACTATTAGAATCAATTGCATACCTAGTATTACGAATAGGATAGAGCTGTCCGGGAAGATCTGAATGTAGAGGATGGTCAGAATTATAAAAAATCTTATGCAACATGTATGATGAACTAATTGAACGACAGTGACAGAGATTAATATCTAGATCAGGAATAAGAAATTTATTAGACCGCAAGTTCTTGCCAAACAAATAAAGATGAGAATCAGCAGCTGAAGACCAGACACGAGAATAATACTCGAAACAAGGTAAAATGAAAGAATTAAAACACTTCTTAAGAATAGATTGATCACCAAAAATCTTGAAAGACTTTCTTAATAAGCCATTTTTTTTTTTATGCAATTGAAGAAGACACAGACCTAATGTGTTTCTCAAAAGTAAATTTGCTGTCGAGAATCACACCTAGAATTATAAGTCATACAAAGTTAAAGAAACATTATCAATGCTGAGATCCGGATGTCGAAGAGCCTCGGTCCTTGACCTACTTACCAACCTTCCACCGAGTTGTTGGTTCTTGGCAAATCATTTCGCACTAGACTATTGACCGACCACATTTCAATACAGTATCAAAATTAGGTCTCCATCCTGCTCTCTGAATTGTACCTAGCCTAGTTGTTTCAAAATAAACTAAAAAGTCGCTCAGGATTTCATCACTGCAAGTGTAACAACTATACGAAGTTGTTGAAAAGGAATGTACATCTTCAGAAGGTGTAAATGTAAGGAGTTATATTTGGCTTATTAAAATGTATTTTCCCAACTTCTCTATATCAACTTTGAAGCCCCGTGATTGAAAACTTTGCTATAAACACCGAAAAAGGTGAAGAAAAAAAAAAAACATCTATTGATAACTACTTCAGGGAAATTATTCTTAATAGCCTTTATAGTTGCTTGTTCATGGTCTCTGAAATGGATGAAATACTCATGTTTTGATTTTCTTTTTTTTTATAAATATGAAAATAATATCATAAGTTTCTTTTCTTTTGAATTAAAGCAGGGATAGTGTACAACTGTGAATTAACTGGAACACAGTCAAATGTGCCATTACAAAAGCAAACACATTTTTGAGATAAAAGATCAAAATTTCTCTTAGTTCCATAATTAGTCACTTTTTTTCGTGATCATACAATTTAAATTTTCACCTCTTGTCATAACGTTAGGTTTTCATCTTTTTGTGTGGACCATATCCTGTTCACTGTTTGCAGAAGAGAAGATTTTTGGGGCACCTATTGACGCACAGTGCCGTGAAATATTTCTTTGAATCACATTATTAAAAGTTTGTAATATTCCTCTACACTCCCTCCATTTTATCACATCTCCAGTAAGTTTTATTGCTATATTTCTTTTTAATTGTGTAAGCAAATTCTTCATGCAAAAGTTTTCTAGTACAACGTTCGGTCTTCACGAATTCCGTTTTGCTCATGGCCTATAGTGATATATCTTCTATTAGAGACATAATAAGGAATGAAAATACTTGGAAAAGAAATTCTTGAGCAACCACACTAGATACTAGATACTAGATACTTGAAAACAAATTTTTTTCAAACTACCATAATGTTTATGTAACAATTTTCGAACAAGAAAACGAGAAACGGAGTGAGAAAGTAAGAGTACGTTTGTGTGTGTATATATATATATATATATATATATATATATATATATATATATATATATATATATATATATATATATATATCATATATATATACTTTTAGACGAATTGTTATTACAATGAATTATCATTTTTATGAATTGTCGAATATGATGGCAGGGTATACACGGGGTAGAGTCTACCATCCTCAGGCTGTATAGCTGTGATATAAAGTTGATCTCATCTCTGAAGAGGCTTTTAATTTTTGGCCATAAACAGGAGACCCAGAGACAGAATCAGACGACAGCCAGAAGTGAAGGGGATAAACTCTTGTTCGCTATATAATGCTGCAACTTCACAGACTCCTAATCTCGAGCGTAATGGCATCAGAAAAATAGTCTTCGGAGTAACTATTTTAGAGAAACTGTAAAATTACATCATTTTTAAAGCCCCAAGTACTCTATCAAGAGACAAGGACGCTGAATAAATTGGCAAGGATGGTTGTTGAAAAGCAAAGGGCTGAGTAATCTTGTTGAACATGTTCAAGTCTAAATCCATGTTAAAATCCTGATTGAGAGATTCTGTCAATACAGAGATTTGTATAACAAGATTGTTGATGGCCTCAACTTCCTATCTTCAAAGAGGTAGGCCAGAAAGGAAGCCAAGAAGTCTGATGTTATCTGGTACGAAGCCCAATGCCTAAGGACCAGTGTTCATACTTTCCACATTGACTGGTATTGTCTGTTGGAAGAAGACTTCTTAGTAGTAGACCTTTTTCCTTGAGCGTTCAGGCTAATGACCTCTCGGAAATTGTATCTGCCATGAACACTCAATTTCAGTTATAATGCTATGTAGCAACCCAGGAACATAAGTGGTGGACTACCCTTAAATCTGCTCTTTTTGGAGTAGATGCAACAGTTCCTCCTTTACTTAAACCAGATGGCTCTGTCACTCACTGTTCAAAAGAAAAGGTAACCCTTTCAGCTGATGTGTTTAACAGTAAGCAGAGTAATGAGAACATTGATCTTCCTCATTCCTGTTTCCCTGAGGGTAAACTAACTATTTTAGCTTTTTGATATCGTGAAATTAAAGCTCTCTTGATGGACCTTGATACTTGTGGAGGTGAAGACCCAAATGGTATTTTTCCTTTGTTTTTTATAAAGGCAGCAGATTTCTTAGCTCCAAAGTTATCTGTTATTTTATGCAAGTTAGCAAGAAGAGTAGCTTTTAACACTTGTTGGATAATTGGAATTATTACTCCACTATATAAATGTGGTTGTGGTAGCTCAAGTCAAAATGATTACCACCCAATTTCCATAACTCTCATATTATCTAGTTTTTGAACACCCTATGGCAAAACGTCTTAATAGATTTACTGAAGGTAATCATCTGTTCCTTAGTTTGCAATTTGTGAGTGGGTGGGTCGTTTTTTACCATTATTATTGATTTTTTAAGTAATAGATCGCAAAGAGTTGTTGTTGGTAGGCACCATAGTGAGTATAGGAAAGTGATTGTTTGTGTTCCTCAGGATAATGTTCTTGGCCCGTTACTTTTCATACTATATACACATGACATGTGGTTTGGCCTAGAAAAACAGTTTATTGTACATGCAGATGATGCTACACTCTTTGCATCAATTCTATCTCCTAAATGTAGATATGGGATTGCTGAATCCCTTTAATAGAGATCTAGCTGAAATTAGTGCATGGTGCAAATTATGGGGTATGAAGTTGAATCCTAACAAAATTCAAAGGATGATTGTAAGAAGGTCAGGGACAGTGGCTCCTCAACATAGAGCTCTCAGCATTGATAACGTTTCTTTAACTCTGTAGGATTCTTTTAAAATTTTAGGTGTGATTCTTGACAACAAATTTACTTTTGAGAAACACATTAGGTCTGTATGTGTCTTCTTCAATTGGGCAAAAAATTGGCTTATTGAGAAAGTCTTTTAAGATTTTCGATGATTAATCTATTCTGATGAAGTGTTTAATTCTTTCATTCTACCTTGTTTCGAGTATTGTTCTCCTGTCTGGTCTTCAGCTGCCGATTCTCATCTTAATTTGTTGGACAGGAACTCACGGTCTATTAAATTTTTTATTCCTGATCTAGATATTAATGTCTGGCACCATCGTTCAATTAGTTAGTTATGAATGTTGCATATGATTTTTCATAATTCAGATCATTCTTTACAGTTAGATCGTTCCAGACAGTTCCATCCTGTTCGTAGTACTAGGCATGCAGTTAATTCTAATAGCCAGGCCTTCTCCACCATGAGGCTCAATATTATCAAGTACTCTAGAAGTTTTATTCTAGCTGTGACCAAGTTGAGGAATGATCTTCGTAATCAGGTAGTTGAAACAGTAGAACTTCAAAAGTTCAAACCTGTAGAAAATGTTTTTATGTTGAATAGGCTGACATAAATCTTTTTTATAGTTTTTATATATGAACTATGCGTTTTGATGTTGTTACTTGTTTTAGAATATCTTATTTTAATTGTTCATTATTTCTCCTATAGTTTATTTATTGCCTTATTTCCTTTCCTTACTGGGCTATTATTCCCTGTTGGAGCCCTTGGGCTTATAGCATCTTGCTTCTCCAACTAGGTTTGTAGCTTAGCTAGTAATAATAATGATGATAATAACAACAACAACAACAACAACAACAACAATAATAATAATAATAATAATAATAATAATAATAATAATAATAATAATAATAATAATAATAGCATGTAACTTCCGTGACTGTTACTGGGTCCGAACTCTGGGTTAAATGGTGATTGTTTACAAATATATGGGTTCAAGGCTGCTGTTGTTTGTTTATCAACAATGGAATTGGGATCCAAAAGACATATGTTAGTATATGTGAAGGCCATTGCTCAGTTTCCGTCATGATGCTACGTAGCACATGACTTCCTTGAAGGTGACTGGGTCCGAACTCTGAGGTTTACAAATATTGGCTGCAAGGACTTTTTTTTTTTATAAGACACAGTTGTGTGCTAACATGGCGCAACCATGGTATTTTTTTCCAGTCTCTCTCTCTCTCTCTCTCTCTCTCTCTCTCTCTCTCTAATGCTAACAAGCAACAAGCAAAAAAAGGTAAAATTGTAATGAACACTTTAATGCAATATTTCAAAAATCTCAGTCATAAACCCAATGAAAATATACTGGAGAATAGTTCCTTTGATGCCAGAACCATTAATCACTCTAATAATGGACTCATCAATAGGCTATTTACCACCCAAGAAGTAAAACGGTCAATTAGTAAACTGAAGAACAATAAAGCATGTGGAATTGATAGTATTCTTTATGAGTACCTTAAGAATTGTCTTGAGTCTGTCATATATATTGTAGTTAAAATGTTTAATATTTTACTAACAACCGGAATAGTGCCATCTGACTGATGTATAGGTATGATCAAACCTCTGTATAAAAGGAAGGGTTCTATTGATGACCCAGATAACTATCGTGGCATTACACTATTAAGCTGTGTTGGTAAACTGTATACAGCTTGTCTAAATGATCGCCGTAACTGCCTACTTAGAGGGTGCTGGTATTTTAGGAGTAGAACAGGCAGAATTCAAAGAAGGCTACAGCACACTCGGCCACATATTCGTTCTGCATTCTCTCATTGATTTATACCTGTTCAAACACAAGCGAATTTATGGTGCCTTTGTAGATTACAGGAAAAGCATTTGATTTGGTGGATAGATCATCTCTTTGGTGTAAGCTAATTTCTTCTGGTATTAATGGTAAGGTCATCACTGTTCTATATAATATGTATGAAAATGCTAAATCCTCTGTCAAAGTAGGTCATTCAATCTCAGAATTTTTCCCATATATATTGTGTGAAGACAAGGAGAAAACCTGTCGCCTCTTCTATTTGCTCTGTACTTGAATGATTTAGAACAATTTGTTGGTAGGAACTACAGAGAACTTGATTTATGTGCTTCTGAAATACGGAAAAAACCTCAGTGATGACGATGTTAAGGTGTTCTTAAGAATGTATGTCCTTTTGTATGCTGATGATACTCTTGTTATGGGTGAATCAGCTGAAGATTTGCAAATTGCTATAACAACTTTTAATTTTAATGGTTCATATTGCAAGGCCATTAATAAACAGGTTACACAGGCCCAGAGAGCAATGTATAGTCTGCTGACTAGGGCCAGAAAACTGTCCTTACCAGTAGATATACAATGTGAAATCTTTGACCACTTGGTCACCTAAGTTCTTTTATATGGAAGCGAAATTTGGGGGTTCCAAAAGCTAGACCAGCTTGAGATTTTTCATAGAAAGTATCTAAAAATTATTCTTCAAATAAAGAAACAGTCATAAAATTGTATGGCTTACGGAGAACTTGGTCAATTTGGTTTAACAAGTAAAATTGAAAAGAGAATGGTAAACTTTTGGATAAGGATCAGTCAAGATAAACAACATAAGTTATACCACAGCATATATATATATATATATATATATATATATATATATATATATATATATATATATATATATATATATATATATATATATATACACTTGAGAATATTTACACGATAGCAATGAATTCAAGTCGAAAGGGATTTTATAAAAATTAAAAGTATTCTAGACGAGTGTGGTCTATCTAATATTTGGAACAGCCCATGTGAATTTGAAAGTAATTGGGTTAGGAAATGTGTTGATCTCAGAATTTGTGATATAGATAAGCAGAATTTATTATGTGAAATTAATGAAAAAGGGTATGCTCTAACTATAAAATACTGAATTAAGGTTAAGCAAATATTTAACCAAATTCGATTATAATCATTGGAAGTATCTCAGTAGATTTAGATGTGGTAACCATAGACTCTCTGTTGCTGATTAGCGATACTTGGCTTTCCAAGGACCAAAAACATGCCCAATGTGTAATACCCAGGAACTGGCCGATGAGTATCAATATACTCTGGTGTGTCCTAATTTTAGTAGCCTCAGAGAATTGTATATAAAAAGATATTATTACACTAGACCCAAATAGTATAAAGTTTAGTCAGTTGTTTAAAGTAGAAAATAAGAGAGATTTGTGCAATCTAGCAAAATTTGTAAAAATAATAATGGAACAGTTTTAGCTATATATCATTAGTTTTTTATCTAGTCCATATGGGCTCATGTCCCCATTATATATGGCATATATGGGTATACGGTTATATGTACAATGTTGTATAGATATGTGAGTAGAAGTGGTTTTGCTTCTTTTTACTGCCACTATTACTGTAAGTCAAATTATAATTTTGTATATTTTGTAATGTACTCTCATACCCCGAGAGGGGTCGCTAGAGTTGATAAAATCCCTTTAACTCATTAAAATCCTAATTCTCTCTCTCTCTCTCTCTCTCTCTCTCTCTCTCTCTCTCTCTCTCTCTCTCTCTCTCTCTCTCTCTGTAAGGGGGAACATCCATTTTCGACAAGTTTGGTATTTATGCTTAAAATAATTGTTGCCAGGGGCCTTGTGTATTAGGCCTAGAAGTCCAGCATTCCATATTGGGGACATCTAAAAAAAAATTGAAGCATTGTTCGGGCTAAGCAGCAAAATATTTGATGCACCAGCTCTCTCTCTCTCTCTCTCTCTCTCTCTCTCTCTCTCTCTCTCTCTGTTGTTAGCCGTATAGTGCGGGGTAACGCGGCACAAAAATACTTGGGTAGATGGATAACATTACAGAATAGTCTTTCTTTATTTATAGAAATCATACATCCAGTTATCATTCCATGACAAATAGCATACCATTGCCCACTATTAATATGAAAAATATTACACTAACAAGCATTCATTTTTATAAGAAGCACAGGCATTTTATACTCAGAATCTATAGGAAAACTTTTATTGATTACGCTTTCACATCACAATAAGCATTTCAGTTTTGATCGATGGTTATCACTCCATGGGTTTCTCCAAACAATAAAATAAGTATTTTCATTGACTTGACTATCAAACGTTAAATTCATTCTCAAATCTCCATTTTTCTCTACCTCGAGCATATCCATCAATGCAATTTTGGGTTTAAAATTAAGCACAACCTCGGCGCGACCACAGTCATAACAATCAAAATGAAGTGGGTGATCATAAGTTTAACCTAAAGATTTAATGTCTCGTAGTAATGATAAGAGTAATTTTTTTTTTTTTTTGGTGGGGTGGGGGGGGGGGGGGGAATGAGTAGCCTACATATGTCGTGCAAAGAGGAACCTGTACCAACCGTGTGTCACACGATCATACATAGTTCATTTTGTGTATATATTATGCTTGTATCATCGCTCTTCCCTCGCACTAAAAAGAACCAGAATAAATATGTCTGCTTTTTTCAGCTGTAACAGTGTCTGTTTTTCGAACATGAAATTTCTTGTCGCTTTGACCTTTTGTATATAAAGGAGAGTGTTCTATAATAAACTCACCCAGTTGCTTTCATACTGTCTTTGGGTCACAACCTTTTCTCGGCTCGTCACATTGGTGACCCTGGAGTGACTCATAGACAGTATGAAAGCAACTGGGTGAGTTTATTATAGAACACTCTCCTTTATATACAAAAGCTCAAAGCGACAAGAAATTTCATGTTCGAAAAACAGACACTGTTACAGATGAAAAAAGCAGACACGTTTATTCTGTTACTCCTACATGACTCAGATTATTAAGGCCGAAATAAGTAGGGTTTCTATTCAGAACACCATTAAAGCTCTCCATATTAACAATGGCCAGGTATGATTTTTCAGGTATAACCTAATTGAAAGGTAAATCCAACGTTGCCTTCGTATGATTAATAGCACAACCGTATTTCCAGTAAAGTGTTTACAAAGACTGTTTCCACCGAAATGTTGGGATTTGAAAGTGTCTGAAGGATGGTGAGGAAAGCTGGTGGCCTTGGAAGGATTTTATCTACGTGGAGTCTAGCCTCTTGGAGATTAAATTTAAATTCCTCTGTGGCAGCAGTGGAATTAATGACCTGCGCAGTTGGGGTTAATTTCAACTTTATACAAACATCATTATTATCCATCAAATATTCATCTACTGAGGCCACATCAAGCATAAGGGGATGAATATGAAGCAGTCCTCTTTTATCTTTACCCACCCACTCCTTTTCTTTTCATTTTTCAAATTTTTCCAAATAATCATCTGGTATAACATTTGAAATGGCTGTTCCCTTGTAATGTTGGAAAAAATATCCAAGCTGCCCGACCGCTTTGACGGTGTGAGACTTGACTGTGGCTAATAACTTTGTAAGATACCCGTAATGGAAATGGAGATTGATTCTACGAGTCTTTCACCAATATACACCTGACTCAACTTAAAGATTGTATTTGCCAAACCATTGATAAATATAACATTTGTGCCATCTCCCAACGTGCTTCCATCGGGTGCAGTGGCTTTTAAATGTAGTTCTATAGCGAAATTAGCTAAATCAATTAGTGTCTTTTCTATGCCATTGATACAAAATTCAAGATAACGATCAGTGATTGGCCCCTCCCGATGTAAGGTTAGTAGGGAGGACAAAGAGGGTTAGTTGATTAACATCACATCTTTCTACAGCCTGCAAGTGGTTACGCCTTGAGAAAGCATCCCCGACGCCTGCTGTGTACCTTGCTGTAGGCAATTTGCTCCATTTAAGGCCGGTTATTCTTGGAGTCGCAGATGCTATATTAAATGACTTCACTCACACTTATTTACCAGAAGTAAATTACATTTCACTGAACACGTGTTTATATCCCAAATTCCTACACGTGAAGATTTTCTTTTTATTTAATCTTCTCTTTCCATTTCTTTTAGCATTTTTCCCTTTTCTTTCCCTTGCCGGTAACAATACGTCTACTTGTCGATTTTAGCACCTCCAACCCCCTCTCTTTAAGGCTAGATTTTAAATCTTTAGTACCCTGTTTTTAAATCACCCATGACATTTGGCCTACATTCAAGGGCTGAAGGTAACACTGCTTTTGTTACAAAGGGGGCAGCTCTCTTAGCAAGTCCAGCTAATAGGCTAAAGAGCCCTTGCCCCTGCTGCGAACGTCTTGGAGATCTAAAAATCTCAGTATCCCCTAAAGCCCCTTCACGTTGAAGTTTTATTGGATCACTAGGAAATATAACCCTAAACTCCTCAGGAAACGGTGGAAGAAACACAACCCGCATGCTGCCTCACTCTGGAATATGCGCTTACTGGGGGATCTAGCAGCTTTTATATTATTTCCTGCTTTGGGCTAATATGAATGATGCATATTTTGCTCGAATCCTCACGAAAATGTATCTCCCGTCCCTCTTGGTCAGCCAGACGAATGATTATTGAATCCAATTCCTTTGTCCCTAAAGGGACACACAATCATGATATCCTCTCGTTTCACTCCTTCTCATACTAAAGGTATTCAATATATCAACTTATTTACCCCCGAAATAAGACCTGTCAACAATATCCGAATAAACAAGGACAAAGTCCACCCCAGATGCTGGGGGAAAAGGAGCAAGCAGATTATGAGTTTTGATTAGAGGATTAACTGGATTTGTTTAAAAAATTTGATATGGCTTTGTCTGAATTAAATTCCAATGTAGCTCCTATTCTTTTCTAAAATTTTATTTTGATGGTGTGAATATGTTCTTTTCAATAAATTGCCTCTTTAGTTTCCTGTCTCTTTGTAAACTTTAATATGACCCTTTCTCTTTGATAGTTATATGCTAATACACCTGCCGCAGGTACGTTTTCTTTAAAAAATTCGAGTGGAAGGATGTTCCTCAAAGCATATGTTATATCCTCATTAATGCTAGACACCATATAGCCAGCATCAGTGGATAGAAAACTTATTCTAGGTTTGTAAGTTTCCTCTGTACTTGATGTTATAGTAGGGTCCCCGCTTTTGGAATAGTTATCTCTATTCCTGAATCAATTTGGGTAATGAAATTTATACTTCAAATTATGATATAATTTGATACTATTCTGGAGCTTGTTTGTAAAGGTACCAGCATTATTTTTAGGGAATATATCCCTATTTCCCAGAGATATCAGTGTTCTGATATGAATTTTGCAAGCCATTCCGACCAACAGATAAATGAAGTATTTAAGATGTGTTAGGTATATTTAAACTAAAACTAGTGTAAGACTTCTTATCTATTACATACGTATTCTCATTCGCTGAATGAAGATATCTTTTAAATCGAAGTTAAAAGTACAAATGGTGAATATTATTCTCTAAATATATTTTTGGGTTAAAAAGATGACAACATTTTTTTGGTTGAATGAATTAGATTTTTTTTCGTTAAACAAATGAAAAAATAAGTTTATTTAAATACCACCACCTACAAGCAAATCCTCCAATGCAACAAATGAAAACCTTTTTCAGATGCAAATAAGACAAGATATTAACCATTTCCAACCATCCTCCTCGCCAAATTCACTAACTCTGGACAATAATATTGCACCCATACTGCATCAGCACGACCAGACCTCACAATTCCAATGGGGATTGCGTAGATATTAATGCTTTCATTCCCCTTTTCATGTGCAGACTGCTCCAATTCATGTAGACACCTCTTAAAGTTAAAAATGCGTGCCTCAGTAGTATCATTTTGCAAGTTCATGAGAATGTGAGTATCCTAAGTTGCCACATACAAACGAAGCTTTCCATCACTATCATTATCGTAGGAATAAACATAATTAAACTGAGTTATCAACGTTGGCTGAACATGGTACACTGACGGTGGAAAAACACGGTGGTTTCCTCAAGATGACACTTCCAACGCTATGACGGTCTTCGCGAATGCAGCGAGACAAATTGAAGAGCTTTCTTATACTGTTTTCAATATCACTGTATGGGTAGGCTTTATATGTTTGCACTGCAAGTCCATAGGATACAACGTCAATTGAATTACCTCCTATTACCAAACAGACATTCCCATTCTTTAGAATCTGAGCTATAAAGTTGTTGACATCGAGTTTAAGAGGAGAGTACTACATCCTGAGGAGGTTCCATTGTAGTCTGATAATGATTTGGGAACTATCTCTGACCACACCTAAAGCACGAAAACCCCTTCTCCTTGAGACCTCTTTCAAGGGGAGAGTGCAGCATGCTAGCACATGTATTTCACAACCATTAACATCAAGATTATTGGTTTGCAAGAGGTAGACGGTAATTCCTAAAAGAGAATCCATCGAAGTTTGCGTTTCACTTTTATTCTTTTACTTTCCTTGCAGATTCTTCCCCCTTTCCTGATTTTCTCTTTACTTCCATACATCTGTATCTGAGCTTTTGCATTTTTTATATAAGTATTAGGTATTTCCACTGTATTCTGCAGGGTTTTATAAAAAGGCACTGCCTCTTCCTCTATAACACCCACTTACTTGATCAATTTCTTAAACACATCTATTATATTTAAAAGGTCGTTGGTTTTTCTCAAGTTTCCCTCATCAACCCACTGGACGTCGTTCCAGCCTTCTAAGGAATTGAGGAAAGCCAGAGTGTACCTTCTGTTGCAAGGGGTTAATTTTACATCTATAATATTCTCCACGGGGGATTGGTGTAAGGCAGTGTCTTGGAGAGGGGGAGAGGTTCACGCACGTTTCTCCCCCAATTCTTTGTGTCTTCTTTTCTTTGGTTCACCTTTTAACTTGCACTTGAACGTTTGTATATTTTTTACTAAATTTTTTTAGTAAATCTCTAGTATCTCCTCCACCCTGCTGCTTATCCAGCCTTCCATTTTCCTCTAAATTTTGTTTAGTGTTTTGAACACTAATTACCCTGCCATCTTGTTGGTAATTAGACCTTTCCACCATCTTCGCAGTATCAGACATTACTCTTTTCCCTAACAAACGCCCTATTAAACTTACTGCTAAAGGAAAAAGTACTGAAAGTATAGCCGCCCCCCCTATCTGCGATGATAAGATTTTGCTTTCCTCTTTAATTATAATTATAATTATTACTAGCTAAGCTACGATCCTAGTTGGAAAAGCATAATGCTAAAGGCCAAGGGCTCCAATAGAGAAAATAGCCCAGAGAGGAAAGGAAACAAAGAAATTAATAAACTACAAGAAAAGTAATGGCAATCGAAATAAAATATTTTAAGATCATTAACAACAGTAAATTAGATCTATCATCATCATCATAATCATCATCATCTCCTCCTACGCCTATTGACGCCAAGGTCCTCTGTTAGATTTCGCCAGTCGTCTCTATCTTGAGCTTTTAATTGAATCCATCTCCATTCATCATCTCCTACTTCGCGCTTCATAGTCCTCAGCCATGTAGGCCTGGGTCTTTCAATTCTACTAGTACTTTGTGGAGCCCAACTGAATGTTTGGTGAACTTATCTCTCATTGGGAGTGCGAAGAGCATTCCCAACACATCTCCATCTACCCCTCATCATGTTCTCATCAACATATGGCACTCAAATAATCTCTCTTATAGTTTCATTTCTAATCCTGTCCTGCCATTTAACTCCCAATATCCTTCTGAGAGCTTTGTTCTCAAATCTACTAAATCTATTGGAGATTGTTTCATTGGCATACCATGACTCATGTCCATAGAGTAACACCGATCTCAGTAAACTGATATATAGTCTGATTTTTATGTGTAATTCCAGGCGATTTGATTTCCAAATTGTACTTAACCTAGCCATTGTTTTTTTTTTGCTTTTTATCAATCTTTCACTAAACTCTAATTCTAAAAACCCTGTATTGGAGATCATAGTTCCTAGATACTTAAATGATTTTACCTCATTAATCCTTTCTCATTCCAATGATATTTCATCTTCCCTTCCATACTCCGTTCTCATCATCTCTGTCTTTCTTGCATTTATCTTCAGCCCAACCTCGTGTGATATTTCATGCATTCTTGTAAGCAAGCATTGCAAATCCTGTGGTGTTCTGCTAACAAGGACAGCATTATCAGCATACTCTAGGTCTGCTAGATTCCTATCACCAACCTAGTCCAACCCTTTTCCACCATATCTGACTATTCTATGCATTACAAAATCCATGAGGAGGATAAACAACATAGATGACAACATATTTCCTTGGAGTATTCCACTGTTCACTTGAAATTAATTTGATAAGACTCCATTAACATTAACTTTGCACTTGCTATGCTTATGAACAGACTTAATCAAATTTATTCATGAATAGACTTAATCAAATTTACATATTTAAGAGGAATTCCATAATAACGCAGGACTCTCCACAAAACTAGCTGGTGTACAGTAACAAAGGCTTTTCTATAGTCCACAAATGCCATCACAAGGGCATTTCTATATTCTATGCATTGCTGTACAACATAATATTCTAAGCATCGCTGTACAACATTTCTATAAACTACGCGTTGCTGTACAACAGACCTATCATATATAGATTATAAAAACTAAAATAAGAGGAAGAGAAAAAAGATAGAATAGCATGCTCGAGTGTACCCTGAAGTAAAAGAATACCTATCCCAAGACTGTGAAAGACCATGGTACAGAGGTTATAGCACTACCAAAGACTAGAGAACAATGGTTTGATTTTGGAGTGTCCTCCCAGAAGAGCTGCTTACCATAGTTAAAGAATCTCTTCTACCTTTATCAAAAAGAAAGTGGTCACTGAACAATTACATTGCAGTGGTTAACCCCCTTGAGCAAAGAAGAATTGTTTGGTAATCTCAGTGCTATTAGGTGTATGAGGACAGAGGAGAATGTGAAAAGAATAGGCCAGACTATTTGGTGTATGTGTATGCAAACAGAAAATTAGCCGTAATCTAAGAGAGGGATCCAATGTAATACTGTCTGCTCAGTGAAAGGATCAAATAACTCCAGCAGTAGTATCTCAACGGGTATCTAAGCAGAGTCTTTTTCCAAGCTACTGTCCTTATTTCAGTCCTACATTATTTTACTGCTTTACTATCACGAGTTAATTTTTCTTCAAAAAGTTGGAAAAGATCGATGATCAACAGTCAAGACGCGTTCTCTTTAGCAAAGGAATTAATTCACCCTTTTCTCTGGTAGATGTTATTTAAAAAGAGAAGATAATCCCCATATTTGTGTATGTGTAATTTCATTTATAAGTTTCGACCCTCTAACCTTTCAACATCTTTACTACTTACCCACGAGTTAAAACTCGGAGGGTAACCCCTCCACGATACGAGATACTTGACTTTCCCCTTCTCAACTTTCTTTTTGATATTGTCAATAGGGGAAGTTTCTGGTATGGCTGTAGGTATTAGTTCCGATTTATAAAAACAACCTCAATTATTTCACCGCCAAGATTTCCCAGATAATAAGTTAATGGTGTCTGACTCTTGTCTACGCTCCTAATTTTGAGTATTTCTAATGTATTTTGAATCTTATACCCATGATGGAATACAGACCGACAGAGCCCACTTGCAATGCGCACTGTCTGATCTACGTCTAGTGCATTAATTCTGTTTTGATGTAAAGATGCTTGCTTTATACATTTGCTGAAATTGCCATTTAAGGATTTCTGGGTCCGTAGATCCATGAACTTTAAGGGGAGACAGTCCCCCTCCCAACCCTCTGTGTGGAAACCTATTATAGTGTTTTACAAGCTGAGGGAAGACGTCAACATGTGCAAGAGTATTTCTCAGAGTTAACTGTCTATATATCTCTTGCTTTAGAGTACATATAACATGTACTGCAATGGCTGCTTTCATTTATTTTAGGTACGAGATCATAAGTTTGTTATAAAATTCTGATCCCCTGTCAGTAAGAAGCTCACTTACTCCCTGAAATTCAAGTAGAGGAAGGATTGCTTTTAGGCCTTTTAACAGAGTCTTAGCCTTCTTGTTTCTGAGAGCAACATTCTTGAGGTAGCGGAAGAAGACGTCTATGAAAATAAGAAGGTAGTTTACACCCTTGTTAAACTTAGAAAACAACAAATATCAGCGAGATCGTAACTGATGATAATTCTTGGAGCTGGAGACACCATTTGACGTCTAGGGAATACTTTTCTTGTGAGTGTATGCAGAGTTTCATCGCCAAAGGTTCTTTTATAATATTTATGGTAATTTGCCCGTCCAAAGCCTTACTGGCTCTGTAAATAGTTTTCATATACCGTTTCCAAAATCTTCCTTTTTACGTCTCACATTATCCAAAAACAACCTCGCAGGAGGAACTCCCTGCTATATTTGTTCTCAACAGGAGTTTGCTAGGAGTATTTAAACCTAAATCTACCAACAAATGGGAAAAGGTTTTAGACATACCAGGCTTTTTATAAACATTCACAAATTTCTTTGATGAAGGAGAACCAAATATTTGCCCTCTTAATAACTCAACTTGTGTTATATCTATTGTTCTCAGCAAAAGCATATGGGAGGCGTTTATACTTATATTCTTAGCGGAGTTTCTACTGTGAAACATATCTTGTGTGATAAATATAACTGAGAGATGTTTACCCAAGTTGGAAGAGCCAGACACAATGATAAATGCTCGGTCATTAAAATGTCCAAATCTTCTTTGAAACACTTGTAAATTTTAACTGATCCCGTATTTACCTGAGAGTGTACTGCAAATGTTATGATATAAGTAGCATGGAATAATTAAACCCTTTAATGGGAAGTAGCAACCCTTTTATTTCCTCTAAGCAATACAATACATGACCCGTGTAGACGGATAATGAGAAGTTGGAATATGGGTTTTCTTCATTTATTACAAAAGGTTCGTTCGTAAGTACACTATACACAACTACCCTCTCAGGTGAGGGACTTGTCAACTCGAGTGCACACCGGCAACTAAATTCCCTTCATTACCAAAATGCAAGCTTTGCAATAATATGCTGAGATATAGATATTTGTGGAATACTCAAGAATATTGAGTTCATTTACCTTGTCGTACATGACATCTCTGCATTCATGAATTAGGACATTTCTTCCCCCCCCCCCCAGCTCCTCACTCCAGAAGGAGGTGCGCACTCGCTCTCACTAGTCTATGATATATGGAGGACACTCCAACCCGGAATAGGCATGACATGTACTAAACAGAAATGCAATATAATATAATATATATATATATATATATATATATATATATATATAGAAATAACCCCAAAAAATAACACATCTTCCTCAAAAAAATAGAAAAATGAAATATTGTTTGTAAAAATGCACACAACACTATAAATAATTCCACTCATTTCTTCTTAAAACCTCTGCAACCAAAACACAGAATACCCAAAGTGGAAAAAAAATCATAACATCAGTTTTACATAAACTCATCAATAACCTCCCTCTGGTTGCGGGCAATACGGGCTTCTTGGGTGGGATAGGGATTAGGAATAGATATTCCTTCATCCCTCGATTTTACTTATCCGGGTTTACGGCACAATTTCGCAAAACAACTCACCACCACTGTTTCACCATTTATTTAAATCACTACAACACTTACACTTGCAACTTTCAACCGGTGGCCACTAGCCGTTTTCCCGAGAAAATCATTCATCTTCCCGCCCTTCTCTTATAACATTAAGTATAAGGTATTCACATCTACACATTCTCTAACACTGCCTATTCTCAAGGCTGAACTTTAATCCCGCAGCCATTTGCCATTCAGGAACCACCCCGGCCCCAGCAACCAGGAATCATATAAATACATGAATAATACAGCATCCGCCTGACGGATCTAACTGGACCTATTTAACCTCTGATTGTTTTTAAGTTCACTCAGCAATGTTATACGTATTTCCACACTCAGCAAAATTACCATAACATTTTACGTATAAATTTAGAATCAACATAAGAACACATTGTTATCATCAAGTTTATTTAAAACACATCAAAAGAAGAAATGAGGTTTGTTCAAATAACAGCAACAGCAAAGGAAAAAAAATTCTACTCATCAACTCGAGGGATTTCACATATGCAGGGGTAAGGAGGAACACTTTTGAAAACTACCTCTGCATTACCACATGTATGTGTGCCTGATGATGTTCAGACACTGCGCCATTAACAATGCTTTGTATCACAACTGTGTTAGACTTAACCATCTTTACTTGGTATGGACCCAAATACGCTGGCTCTAGTTTGTGTTTCCTAGGTTGTAATCGTTTCAAATACACACGATCGCCCACAAATACTTTTACCGGTACGGTTTTGAACCGACCATCATACTTTGAGCTGTGATTTTCATAAGCTTTTTTCAAAAACCTTTCAGTGGTGTTCATTACTCTCCTCAATAGATTTAGTAGATATACACGGTATTGCTCAATTGAATAATTTGGCAATTGTTGCGAATTAATGAGTACCGTATATGGTAACACCAGATCCTGTCCATAAACTAAAAAGAAAGGCGTGTTTCTGAGCGAAGCACTATATGCAATGTTCAAAGCTAGCTCAGCTATAGGAAGCATGGCGTGCCAATGAAGGGGGTCATCAGCAACTAAGTAACGTCAAATTTGCACTACCTCCCTATTATGCGATTCCACTAATCCATTTGCTGAAGGCCTATATGCGGTCACTGAAAAGTGTTCAATTTTCATCAAGTCCGTGACCGATTTCCCCACCTTATTTATAAACTCAAGACCATCATCACTTATAAAATTTTCAGGCAACCAAACCTAGTAATGAAAGAGCACAGTGCCTTGGCTAATGAATTTGCAGATTTATCCAACATTGCGTAAGTGTGAGTGTACCGAGTAAATGCATCCCCAAATACACATATATACTTATGTTGTGTTAACCCAGTAGGAAATGGTCTTACTACATCCATATGCACTCTATAAACTTTAATAGGAACCACAGGCCACTTTCTGGCTTCTGGCACAGTGTTTTTATGTTCTTTAAAACAGTTACAACCATGACAACCTTTTATATAATTCTCTATAGATTTTTTCATTCCTAACCAAAAGAAGGATTCACATGCTCTCCTTAATGTTCTATCAATCCCTAAATACCCTGCATACGGATTTGCAAGTACAGTGTGGATGGCTCGTTTAATTAAAGAGGGAGGAAGGACTACCCATTTACAAAATTCCCCTCTCCTCTTCTCGTAAGCACAGTATAAGATATCATTTTCTCACAAGGCACATTCAGAAATGACAGATAACTCTCCGATTCCCCTTTAATCACTGATCACACTTTTTCCATCCATTCCTCTTTTTTCTGTCCCTTGGACTTCTTTTATGTCCCAACCTCCCAAGTCAATCAAACCTGCATCATCAGGGCATTCATTCTGGACACCCCTGGTCATATCCTCAGTCACCCACATATATTCATCTTCATCGCTCGTATCTCTCTCTCTATCTCCTGAGTCCCCCCCCCCTCTCTCTCTCTCTCTCTCTCTCTCTCTCTCTCTCTCTCTCTCTCTCTCCCCATATTCTGCATGCGCATCGGAGAACCCTCATCCCGTTCTCTATTTTCTCTATTATGATGGGGGTCTTCAATATTTTGGTTACGTTCTTCGTTCCTCTTTTGTGCCCTAGTTGTTACTCCTATTACTGCACCTCTAGAGAGAGCATCAGCTACCTTGTTAGCTTTACCTTCTATGTAGCAAAAACCTTTTATATTAAACTCTAGCAATCTCTCAATCCATCTCGCTTGTCGAGAGGTCAAATCATTTTTATAATACAAATCACGTAAGGGGCCATAATCACTTTGCAACTCAATCGACTGACCTAATAAAAAGAACCGATGCCTCTCTAGAACCCAAAGAATAGCCAAAGCCTCTCGATCGAATGTACTATAATTCTTTTCTGCCCCTTTTAACGCCCGGGAAGCAAAACAAATGGGTCGCTCTCTGCCTTTATCATCTCGTTGAGAAACTACGCCACCAATAGCTACGCAACTCGCATCTGTTGTCACTAAAAACGGGCGATCAAATCTAGGATATGCGAGTAATTCATTGCTAGTTAAGACAGCTTTCAAATGGTTAAAGGCCCTTTCTTCTTTCCCTCCCCAATTTATTACTTTTTGTTTCTTTAAAGCATCTAAGGGTCTCGCTATTTCTCCGAAACCTCTTATGAATTTACGGTAATACACGGCAAGTCCTAGGAATCCATCTACTTCCTTAGAGTTACGTGGCCTGAGGAAATCTCTAATAACTGCTACTTTACTGGGGCAGGGTTGGATACCTTCTGTGGTTATTATGTGACCTAAAAATTCGACCTGTTTACAGAAAAATTTGTACTTTGACAAATTTATTTTCATACCATTACGTCGCAATGCTTCTAACACTTTACGAATATTATTATTATGTTCTTCGGCCGTTTTCCCTGTAATTATGATATCATCTAAATAAACAAGAACATTATGGCCAATTAAGGGCGACAAAACCACCATCATTACTCTAGAAAAATGACTTGGAGCATTTTTAACACTGAAAGGAAGAAAATTAAACTGAAAAAATTTATCGATAGCTATAAATGCCATTTTACATTTACTGTCTTCCTGAATGGGTATTTGATAGTATCCAGACTTTAAATCAACAATTGTAAAATATTTTCTATCCCGTACTTTCACAAGTAATTCTTCGATCGAGGGCAATGGAAATGCATTATCCTATAATCCACACACAATCTTACCGAACCATCCTTTTTTCTAACAGCTACAATTGGAGAAGCCCAGGGGGATTTGCTCTCCTCGATTATCCCTTGTTCCCTTAATTTATTAATTTCCCTTTCTATCTCTCCCTAGAAATAAATGGGCACCTTATAAGGCCTTGACCTGATCGGCTCCGCCTACCCAGTTTCAATGCTAAAGGGAAATCGATCAATCCTCCTGGGTGGCTCATATCCAATTGCAATTACATTGGAATAATTATTAACAATGTCACTAACTACAGGCTGATATTCTGACGGACATAATTTTCGCGCTTGCATAATCAAGTTCTGAGTGCGTTCGTCTGTGCGGGCTGGAGTTGTGGCTCCCAAAATCCCATTATAAGCAATTTCACATAACTCTAATTCACACACAGAATCAATTCCTAAAACAACTCTTTTATTTGACAAATTAACTATCGTTATATCAGCTCTTTTCTCTTTAATTTCTGTCAAGCCCTCTAATATCATATGGGCCCAATTGTCTTGGGGTTTAACAACTACCTTGGTTTCTTCCGCAAGAGGGCGACACAGGGTCACAGATAAGCTCGCAAGGGTCTGGGGAGACAACACTTCTCCTCTTTCAGGTACAGCTGTTACCCTACTTAAATGTCTCTCCAAGCTAACACACACTTACTGTCTCATGACTTTCTATCGGCAAAATGTACCCTCCTGCTTTTACTGTTATTGTATCTTTTCCCTCAAAAATGCAAATCTGATTATTAGAGATAAAATCTATTCCTAAGATAGCCTCAATTCCTGGAATTCCCAAGGTGGAAAAGACAAAAAAATCATGTGTAAACTTCCTAAACCCTTCCTTGAATTTGACAATTGTTGTATGGTTTATGTGTAGTTCATTTCCTCCTGGTGTGTCAAGAACAATGGAATCCGCTGGATGTAGTGGACTTGAGGAGAATTTTTTTTTCAATCAATGAAACACTGGCTCCCATGTCAATCAGCGCTCAGATGGATTTATCTTGCAGGTCGATCCTAACTGCTAACATTCCTAGACGGCCATTACGAGATATGGGGTACGGGCCAATGACCTCAGCAGCAATACCGCTGCCCCCTAGTGCTGCGGGGGTGAGGTCGGGGGGTACCGATGGAGGTCCCAGTGCCTGCCCTGTCACGTCTGTCGTTACTGCTTCCTCGGCTACTGCTTGTGATGTCATGCGGGGGTGGGGGGGGCATCGAACTCCCTCGTCTCCCCCTTCCTCTGTTTCCTATTCCTCGGACGTTGGGCGGGGGGAGGTGCGCGTGTGCCGCAGCCCACCTGCCCTGGGCGTTTTTTACTGAGAACTCTCGAGATAGATGACCGTAGGCCTGGCAAGTGTAACAGCGGGGGGATCCTTGGGTGGGGCACTCCAATCGTCGGTTCCCCTCTCCCCCACACTGCCAACAATTGAAGACTCTGCTAATCTGCTGACTGCATTCCCCCTTACCTCTCTTCGGGGATCGACTGCCTCTCATGGCTGCCAACTTCTCGGATTCAGCCCCGTTATTCCCAGACCATTTTTTCTGGCAAACTGTCTAAAACGTTTTGTATCGCACTCACTACGTCTGCTAACGAGCGATTATCATCGAACAAATAACCACATAGATACGGGTTTACTAATTTGCGAATATGTTTACGGGCAATTGCCTTTTTATCACCTTCTGGGAGATTTAGCACTCCGGGTAGCAAACGAATATGCGAGTTGCTAAACTAAGAACGGATTCACCTTCCCGTATTTTGGGTTTATAATTTTCTTTTAGGTCTCCCTTCCTCGCATCAGGCAAGGTATACTTCTCAATTAAACGTCGTTTTATTTCAGTATAACTTCTTAAACTTTCTTGCGGCCAACACATTACCTCCATTGCCAGAGCATCTTTCACCAATCTAGTTACTTGAATAGATTTTTCTCTTTCCGACCACCCATACGTAGCTACTTCAAGGTCTCAAAAACACTTCAATCGATTGAAACCCTTCGTTAGGTCATTGATCATCAAAAGGCCTAACACTTGCCTGGAGTTCTGACAACTTCCGAACTATGATTTCCGTATCTTCACTCGGCTGTGCTTGTGTACTTTTACTTTTGTGCTTATGAACTTCGTCCATGTACGTCGGATATGCTGTGGTTGCGCGCCGCTCCTGTTCTCGTTCCACCAACAGTCTGTTTATTAACTGTTGCAAGTTATCTAACTTATTTTCCAATTCTTGCATTCTAATTTCCAGTCTATATTCTGCATCGGCAACTCTATATCCCACTGCTCCTTCATTCTCATCTCCTGCAGCAGCAGCGTCTGCTATGTTAGTCTTTGTGTATCTAGGCATCTTGAACTTTTATTTCACGGGCTCAAAGAACAACTTCACCCACAGCATACACAAACAGACGTATTTTTTACACCTGACACCATTATGACCCATGTAGATGGATAATGAGACATCGGAATATGGGTTTTCTTCATTTATTACAAAAGGTTCGTTCGTAAGTACACTATTCACAACTACCCTCTCAAGTGAGGGACTTGTCAACTCGAGCACCCACCGGCAACTAAACTCCCTTCACTACCAAAATGCAAGCTTTGCAATAATATGCCGAGATATAGATTTTTGTGGAATACTCATGATTATTGAGTTCATTTACCTTGTCGTATATGACATCTCTGCATACATGAATTAGGACATACATATAGAAAAGCAAAACATAGCAATACATTAAAGTATTATTATTATTATTATTATTATTATTATTATTATTATTATTAATCAAATTCTTTCCTGTTTTCCCCGTTACTCCATTATAGAGGAATATTCATAGGCAGGAGCAAGGTAGTCTCTAACCTTTTCTTCTTTTTTTTCATAACTTTTCATAAAACATGGAAGTGGTTCTGGAGAGTAATAAGGTGGTTCCACCAATTTGGTGCGGAGACTTTTGACTGGAACTTCACTTACTAACCTCCTTATCCTCCCCTACACCATCCGGATGTCCGCATGCGTAAGAACTGTATGGACTCAAATTATAACGTTTTGAATCAAAGGCCAAGAGGCACTTATTTTTTACACAAGTGCTACTCATCTGACCCCGTACTTTCTAATTGACCTCACCGATTATGCTTTATAAGAGGATGAGTGCGGCATAGAATACCTTTCACCCCATTAATCTGTAGCAAAGAATACATTTTAGGTTTCAACGCTTTCACCTCTGCTATAAGAGTACTTCCAGTTACGGATTTTGAAAGCCCCATCTCCCCTTTTCTGTCATTATTAAAAAGAGGATGATCAGCATGGAAGTTGGAAAAATTCATATACGATTTCAAGGGTTCTTGAGCAAACTCATAATTAATTCCAGAGCAAAAATGAAACTATCTATGCCAGTGTAAATGAGCTTGAGAAAGAAGTAGTAGAGATCAAACTTAGCCACTTCCAGAATGGCAAATCCTATGTAATTACTCATATTGATGGTAACCTGTACAAGGTTGGAAGTTCAGATGACGCAATCTTCATCCAAACAGATGGTCTATTTTAGCCTCGGATTCCAGGCTTCCTTTAAATAGGTGGCTGCTTTATTGACAATTTTACTTTTTCCTGCATATTTCAAGGGGTTGAGGAAAGTCTTCCCAAAGACACAGTTGCTCATAGTTTTAATAGCTTTTTTTTCTGTTGACAAGGTTGCTGCAGCTCTTGCTTCGATGTTAGCTTTAATAGAATCCCTCATGTAAGCACTTTGATGGAATTTATAGATTGAATGTATAACCTCCAGTTCCAGACCTAAGTCCATATACTGCTGTGTAAAGGGAGGAGAATAAGATATTCCTGTTTACTGTGGTAGGTAGCTATAAGCATTTTAAACACTACAGTAATGTGTCCTCCTTGTTCTAATATGCTTTGGGATAAGCATAATGACACTTCATCAGTGGTGCTAGCAACTTCTCCTTAAGGTGCTTTAGTAGTGATGAGGAGCCAGTAGCCTTTATCCCCAATGGTAATAGCATTTTCAATGCCCCTTCCTAAAAACGGATCCTTTTCTTTGTCACAAAGTTTATCAATTCCACCAGTGGGGATGTTTTTAGTCATAACTGTTGCGTACAGGGAGTTTAAGTCTAAATAAAGAATGTAAGAGCTATGGTGGAGACCTGGATTAAATGAGGGATTGGTTGTTGGCTGTGAATGACTGATGCACCTCAGAAGTGAACCCCACCCGTGGCATTGTACCTGATTATATTATACAATTCCTCATGTCTATGACATGATCCAGTTCAGTGTTACTCATCTTAAGAAAGCTGTCAACGGCGTAGGATGGAAGTGAAACATAGTGGAGGTAAATCAAGACATTATCCATCATAAAATATAAAAAGCCACCAAATGAGAATATCTCCCAATAGAGCAGTGTCCACAATTAGGTAAAAGAGAAGGAAATCTTCCAGTGTTTTACAATTGCCTATAGTCCAAACATGCTGAGCCCATTTATATTCCTCATCCGATAGATCGCAGGCCTTTAGACTGTTATAAAATGTAGATTTAGGGGTTAATTGCATTCTTTGAGTTTTGTAAGACTATCTATATAGTCATATCAGAAGGGTACTTTACCTTGAATGACTTCAGCTCTTAATTTCCCATCCTTAATACTATTTAACATATCCTCCGTTAAACAAGCCTTCCTGCCATCCTTAAAATATTCAGAGGCTAAACTATCCATGGAAGAACCTAAAAAATGTTAGAGAGTCGAGAGAAATTAAATTCTCAACGGTCATTCACTGAATTCTTAGTCATTGCTTCGTCATGATACTGATTTTATCTTTATCTTCAAGTCCTTCAGGATAAGACACAGGTCGTAATTCGAATTATGAAAAAAAATAAAAACAGGGAATCGAGTTTTAAGTTGGCAATCAGCTAAATTACAATACATACTGTAAACCCCAATAAAGTTGTTGTTAGGTTTGGCTTGGTCATGGTGCCTGTGCTTGTCACACCCATGTTTGAACGGGGTCTTACACAGTTGGCATATGTCCTGTTGTTGGAAAGTTCTTTCTTCCTCGGCCGTCATATGAAGGGGAAATGTTTTCCACTGCAATCTTATCGATTCCCAACAATCATTAACATCTGACAGAAACTTATTGACACAATCGTTTTCGCAATAACAAGTGGAACCTGCTATTTGTCCTTCACTGTCGATAATGCTATAGCAATATGCTACTGATTCATGTATGGTCTCCATGTCCTATTCCCTAGGGGATTTCTTCAAAGCTGATTTCATGTCAAAAACACAATATAAAAAACTTTTGTGCCTTATGCTCGTTTCTAAATCTTATTGTACTCCCATGAGTCGGAAAATTCAGTGTCAATGCAAGATCCCAATTGGTTTTATGCTGAATTTTGTCTGGTAGTTGTTGCATACTGCAATAGACAGTTATGGCAGAAGTAAAGGGTGTTGGAAGGGCTTCCAGTGGTAAAAGATTTGCCAAAATGGTGAAAATCTTTAATGAGGCAAATATTGGTCACCACCTAATAGTAGGATGGGGACTATGGTTGAATATTTTTCCATTCCACGCCTTCCCAACTGGAGCAGGTATTTACCATTCACTCCTCTCTCAATTTCAGAAATATATATGGAGAGGTGATTCATTACTTCGAGCTGTGAAATATCCTCCCACTGGATAGGGATGGTAAACTTGTGGAATTTAATGTATTGTATGCAATAGCGTATACCATTTACAGAGCAGGCGATATTTTGCCTGTGGGGTGTTGGGGCTTGTTTAGCAATAACGTAAGCAGTCAAAGCCTGGATAAAACAGTAATTTCCAATTCCAGAGGAAATAAATACCAAATTTCTGGTACGGCCTTCTTTCGTGGGGGAAATGGGTACACCCATCCCACCCATTGCAGCCTGATAGTGAAAAAAATGTTTGAAGTTGTCGATGCCTTCCACTGTCTACCCACTTCCCCTTAATTCATTAAATATTCATGGGTATGTAGTAATTACTAAACCCTCTCATTGATTTAGGAAGTCGGCAATTTTATCTCCATTAATAACCGTTGCTGGGAGTCACAGCTCCATAAGCACATTTTCCGTTTGTTCAGCCCTTTGGAAGATGAGCTTACTTATAATTGAGATCAAAAGACCAGCGATCTTTGCCAAAATTTTTTTTGATTAAAATACCGTTCTAAAGAGCGCCATATGTGTTCCCTACAATAAGCTATAAACAAAGCTGGGTCTCTCACCAAGGGAAATGTATATTCTTTTTCCATATACTTGTTGTAGGATGTCTTCCTTGTAACGAACTTGAGCATCTGTCCTGAAACTGATGTTGCTGTTGACGTCCCTGGTGTTGGTGGGGGCAACCATCGAGGGATGCATATTGTGGATGTTGAAGGGGCCAATTCAGATGTTGATAAACAAACAACAGCAGCCTTGAACTCAAATATTTGTAAACAATCACCATTTAACCCAGAGTTCGGACCCAGTAACCTTCACGGAAGTCACATGCTATTTTGCATCATAACGGCCACTGAGTAATGACCTTCATATATACTAACATACGTCATTTGCATGGCAATTTCATTGTGGATAAACAAACAACAGCAGCCTTGGACCCAAATATTTGTAAACAATCACCATTTAACCGAGAGTTCGGACCCAGTAACCTCCATGGAAGTCACGTGCCACGTAGCATCGTAATGGAAACTGAGTAATGACCTTCACATATACTATACGTCATTTGGAGGCCAATTTCGTTGTTGATAAACAAACAATAGCAGCCTTGAACACAGCTATTTGTAAACAATCACCATTTAACCCAGAGTTCGGACCCATTGACCTTCACAGAAGTCACGTGCTACCTAGCATCATAACGGAAACTGAGCAATGACCTTCACATATACTAACATACGTCATAAGCATGCCAAATCCGTTGTTGATAAGTAAACAACAGCAGCCTTGAACCCAAATATTTGTAAACAATCAACTCTCAACAAAGAGTTTGGACCCAGTGACTTATGGCAGATACCATTTCAGAGAGGTCATTGAACTGAGCACTCATGGAAACAAGGCTACTACTCTTCTTACAGTTCGTCATTGTTTGCTGAAAATTCTCATCTATATATATGGGAAGAAAATCACAGCGAGAAAGTTATGGTCTTAAAGGAGGAAGCAAAGTTAATCGACTCTTTATTTTCTGATGCAGCCACGCTGACAGAAGAGTGTGTGACCTCAGACTAATACTGTCTAGTGTCTAAAGCATTGGAAACTATAGGGTACTCGGCCTCTTTTGAGCTACCAACACAGTTGTCCCTGAGAAGCCTGGCAGGATCTTCAAAACCTTCAAACTCCTATTCAGAGGAAACATAAAATATTTAAACCTACCTAGGCATAATGCAAAAGCTAACTACTAAAAGGCTAACAATAAGGTACCCACATTGTGACTTAGCAATGGAGAAAAATCTTTTGTAAGTTACAGCAAAATATATGCAAATAAAACTAGACTACTCTTTTAAACTTACTTAAAAGGATCAGCAATTTAGGCTAATATAGCAAACCATATAAAAATGTGTTAAGTAAGAAAAAAAGGTTATTGACAAATTGATTTGTTCAAAAGGACTCCTAAGCCGTGTTGAAAGTTGCAGATGTATTGGTGTTACACAGGGGTAACTGAGAAAAACTATGCTCCATCAGCTTAAAAACCACTATAAGATATCGAGGCATAGGCTAACAAATTATATGAACGTGGTGAAAATATCATAAGAATTTGAGATGATGAGATATAAAAACTGGAACACTTCCATTCCGCCATGAAAGCCAGGAATAAATGTTATCATTCGTAACATAAGCAATTAAAAACGAACCACTGAAAGAGATCTTGATCAGTAAAATAAACACCTCCATTATGTTAACATTATCACTAGAAATCATGGATAACTTAATCAGGATTTGGTTAACTGTTACCTAATTTAAATGTAGATGTAGAGATTCGCCAATACATAATGGTGCTCGGTAAACGATATTGATTGTATTGCAATGAAAAAAGAGATGACGATTGGGCGCAAAGTAAGTGCTCAGGTAGTATTGTCTCCAGTATTAATTCTTGGTGAATTTTAGAGTTGGAGGTACTAGTTAGGTCATTTTCATAAGTTCCGTGACGACTGAGAGCGGAGGTACTTTTCTCATTGGATTTGACTTTTTGGAGGGATAAAAAAGAAATTTAGCCCCCATGCCCCTATCAAAAGTGTGGGCATAACTTTTTCTTGGTTTGGCTTGGAGTGCTGTAAAAAATATGATTTATCGTTTTTATTTTTTTTGGCATGGGAAATACATTTATGATGTTATTTTATTGATTTGACCTGTTTTTCATATTCAATTTCACTATGACCACCGATTTTCAGCACCAAACGTTCAACTTTGTTAGGTCATTACAGACCTTTTATAGTAGGTTGTAATGAAAGTTTTTTTTTGTGATGAATTATTTTATTAATTATAAAAGTAAAAGTAAAGACCCAAAAATCACTTTACAACTAACCAAGGTTAATGGTTGAAACATGTTGAAACACAAGGAAATGTCAAACAATGAATTGATATTGTTTAGCAAATGTACACCACTGAATCAATTGTTCTACATCAATCATGGGACTTTCATACTTCTGAATCTGTTGAATACCCAGACTCACTCATCTCACTGTCAGATTCACTTTCCTCTGAGGAGTCAGGAAGCATGAGCTGTTGGGGCGAGGGGGGTTGTGTGTAGCGCACTGGTCGGCATTTTCCATTCACAAGTTCCCAGCCATGACCAATAGGGGATGGATGGTCAAACAAGTTGTAGGGTAGTTGTGTGATGGCCGAGAGAAGGTTGTGAACTCAAAGGCAGTATGAAAGCAACTGAGTTAATTTATTATAGAACACTCTCCTTTATATACAAAAGCCCAAGGCAACAGGAATTTTCATGTTCACAAGACAGACAATGTTACAGAGGCGAAACGCAGACATGTTTATTCTGGTTCTTTTTAGTGCGAGGGAAGAGCGAAGATACAAGCATAATATATACAAAATGAATTATGTACGATCGTGTGACACACGGTTGGTACATGCCTCCCCCCCTAAAAATTACATACTGTACATGTTAAATAGGGCGCCCTGATCTAGAGAGGCGAACTGTAGGCGGGTCATCTGGCAAAAGATAAGCAGGTTTTAGACAATCAATGGAGACCCAGTCTTCTTTGAAACGAATGTTTAGTAGGAATGCTTTCGGACTGCGGCGGATCACAAGGAAAGGGCCTGTGTAAGGGGGCGTTAGCGCTGGCTTGCTGGTGTCGTTGCGCAGGAAGACGTGCGTTGCAGAGTGCAAGTCTGTTGGTATGTGATGCTTCGCTGGGGGCTTGTAAGTCTGGCGGCATGGAGTAAATTTTCCCACGACGTGACGTATGCGCTGGAGATCGTTGGAGGAGGTTGTAGAAGGAAAAAATTCGGCAGGGACGACCAACGGGTCGCCATACACCATTTCAGCTGCCGAGACGTCGAGGGCGTCTTTAGGAGTGGTCCTTAGTCCCAGGAGGACCCAGGGAAGCTGAGTAAACCAGGTGCAATCCTTGCAGCGGGACATCAAAGCTGCTTTGAGGGTGCGATGAAAACGTTCAACCATTCCATTGGCAGCGGGGTTGTAGGCCGTTGTCTGACGTAGGGTTATGCCCAGGAGATTCGCTAATGATATCCACAATTGAGAGGTGAAAGTGGTTCCCCTGTCAGAAGTAATATGCTCAGGGATACCAAATCTTGCAATCCATCCAGAGAGTAAGGCAGATGTACATGAGGCGGACGTTGCAGTTTCCATGGGAATGGCTTCAGGCCAACGAGTGGAGCGGTCGATGACGGTAAACAGGTAACGATGTCCTTGTGATGTGGGTATGGGGCCTACAACATCGACGTGAATGTGTGCGAAACGACGCTGAGGTTGAGGAAAGGTGCCCACTCCCGAATCCGTGTGTCGATGTACTTTGGTAGTTTGGCAAGAAGTACAGGCGCGGACCCAATCCTTAGCATCCTTAGAAATGCCGTGCCAAATGAACTTTGCCTTCAGCAGCTGTGCAGTAGAACGGCACGAGGGATGTGAAAGGCCGTGAATGAAATCAAACACCTGCCGGCGCATGGGAGCAGGAATCCAAGGTCGCGGTCTACCAGTACTGACGTCACAGAGGAGGGTGGTGTTGGAGTCTTCGAGGGGGAAGTCTTCCCAACGAAGGGACGTGCAGGATGTCCTACATGCTTGATACTCTGGATCCTGTCGTTGGGCTTCAGCCAGGGCGTTGTAATCCAATCCCAGTTGAACGGCAGCCAACGTGTTTCTTGACAGAGCATCGGCAACGGGATTCATTTTCCCAGGGACGTATTGAAGGGTGCAATTGTATTCAGCCACAGCGGAGAGATGTCGGCGTTGCCGGGCGGACCAGGCATCAGACTGTCGAGTAAAGGCGTGCACCAGAGGCATGTGGTCTGTGCGAATGACGATGGGCGTACCTTCTAAGAAATGGCAAAAGTGACGGACAGCCAAGTGCACCGCCAGAAATTCTCGATCGAAGGTAAAATAACCCGATTCTGCCTTGGACAGTTTTCTGCTGAAGAAGGCCAATGAGCGGGGCGAGCCGTTGACCACCTGCTCGAGTACTGCACCAATAGCGACGTCACTGGCATCAGTGGAGAGAAGGAGAGGGGCATGTGGAATAGGAAGAGTGAGAGCCGCAGCAGTTGATAGGGCCTTCTTTGCATTGCAGAAGGCTGCTTCTTGAAGGGGACCCCACTTCAGGTCCTTTGGCTTGCACTTGAGGGAGGCGTAGAGGGGAGCAAGAGTGGCAGTAATGGCTGGCAGAAAATGGTGATAATAGTTGATCATGCCCAAGAATTCCTGCAGAGCTTTGATGGTCGAGGGCACGGGGAAGTTCTGAATGGCTGCTACCTTCTCAGGGAGGGGATGGACTCCTTCAGGAGTGATGCGGTGCCCTAAGAACGACACTTCGTTGGCGCCAAAGGTACACTTGTTGTACCGGACTACAAGGCCGTTTTGTTGCAGGCGGTCGAGCACGATGCGCAGGTGACGGAGGTGTTCCTCTTTTGAGGAGGAGAACACAAGTATGTCTTCCACATAACATACACAGAATGGGAGGTCCCCTAAGATGCCATCCATGAGACATTGAAAAGTGGCCCCAGCATTACGAAGGCCAAAACAGGAGTAATTGAAGGTGTATGTACCGAACGGAGTGGTGATGGCAGTCTTGGGGATGTCTTCTGGGTTCATAGGCACCTGATAATACCCCTTCAGGAGGTCAAGCTTAGAGAAAACCTACGCTTTGTGCAGGTAGGAGGTCACGTCGGCAATGTTTGGGAGGGGGTAGTGATCTGGTTCTGTTTGCATGTTCAGGCGCCTGTAATCCCAGCATGGACGGAGGGAGCCGTCTTTCTTCAGAACGATGTGTAAGGGTGACGACCATGGGCTGGAGGCCTTTTGGCAAAGGCCCATTTCCTCCATTTCGGCGAACATCTGTTTAGCGGCTGCCAATCGTTCCGGTGCCAGACGTCTGAATTTTGCGAAGACTGGGGGTCCCGTCATCTTGATATGGTGATAAATACCGTGCTTGGCAGGAACCGTGGGCGTTTGGCAAAGTTCTGGACGGAAAACTTCCGGGTACGACGTGAGGAGGTGAGCGTAGGCATCCGTGGGTGTGCTAATGTGGAGAGCGAGGTTAGAGGGGGCGGGTTGAAGAGGTGTCGACAAGTACGAGTCTGCGTTGACCAATCGTCGGTGGGCGACATCGACCAGAAGGTGGAAATGAGAGAGGAAATCCGCACTGAGGATTGGCAATGTGACGTCAGCAACGAGAAACTTCCAATTGAATTTACCGTTTCCGAATGATAATGTGAGGTTCTCGTAACCGTAGGTGGGTATCGCAGATCCGTTGGCAGCTACCAAGCGGACGTCGGCAGATGTAGACAGACTACGTCGTGTCTTGAAGAGTTTCCTTGGCAAAAGAGAACGACAAGCACCCTTGTCTACCAAAAATCGCACGCCCGTTCCTGCATCATGTAAAAAGAAAAGATTAGAAACATGGGAGGCCACCGCCACGAGCGATGGCTTACTTACACGTTTTTTGGCCACTGACAATCCTCGGCATATTTCTTCGCGGTTGCCCCGAATCTGAAGTGGTAGTAGCAAAACTGCGGCGGATGGGAGGTGGTAAGTGGCTGTAGAAGTCGTTTGTTGGGGCGCGAGCGATTGATGGGTGGTGGCCGGCTTTGTCGCTGCTTCGGCACGTCACGGGGTAAGCGTGTATGTCCTACGGCATTCATGTCAGCTTCGGTTGACGTTGAATAGGCATCCTCTTCGTCAGGGGTGGAGGCGGTGATGGAGGTCTTGAAGTGACTGTCCATAAGGGCGTCGGCTTTGGTCATCAAGTCCTTTATGGGTAAACTATCGACATCGGGTATGGCAGCGCGTATAGGTCCGGGTAAACGGTGTATCCAAAGGGCACGCAGTAGGTTCCCCTCACGAGGAGAGCCGTCTGCGGAGGTTACAGGCGAGCGATACTGGTCATTTCCCTGAGGGCAAGCAAAGCCCTTTGGTCCCCCAACGGTTGTTGCGAGAGCTGAAAAAGCTTTGCTATACGGGCGGCTGGCGACGGCGAGTACTGCTGCAGAAGGTACGTTTTGAGGGCGTGATACGCTATTGGGGTGTCTCCTTGTTCACAAAGCCAGTTGGATATTTCCGGGAAGGTGTCCTTGGGTATCGCCGCGAGAACATAATCTGCTTTGGTGGTTGAGCGAGTCACGCCCTTGATGCGAAACTGGACTTCTGCACGCTGAAACCAAGGAAACGTCTCTCCGCTGGCGAACGGTGAAAGTTTCAATGGGGCAGCTGCAGCGCCAACTTCTGTACAGTCCGTCATAGTACCAACGATGGAGGGGCGAGGGGGGTGGGGGTGAAAGGCGGTGGGAGCGAGTCGACTTCCTGGGTCACCAATGTGACGGCCGAGAGAAGGTTGTGAACTCAAAGGCAGTATGGAACCAACTGAGTTAATTCATTATAGAACACTCTCCTTTATATACAAAAGCCCAAGGCAACAGGAATTTTCATGTTCACAAGACAGACAATGTTACAGAGGGGAAACGCAGACATGTTTATTCTGGTTCTTTTTAGTGCGAGGGAAGAGCGAAGATACGAGCATAATATATACAAAATGAATTATGTACGATCGTGTGACACTCGGTTGGTACAGTTGGCAATATGTGATATAGTTTGTCCTTTCAACATGAGGATTCAAGGAGTCGTCATCAGGTGGGAGGCGGATCGTACTCTTCTTCTTCATTTTTTGCCACTTGGAAGTCCTTGCTTGCCCGCAAGTAGCATCTGCACTTTCACCATAGATACAGGACAGTACAAAGGTCTTCATATCAGCTCTGATACTATCCTCCAAGTCGATGCTTTCCCCAATTCGTCCCAGGAGCTTTCTCGCCTCGTGATCAGAGGTCACCGTCTCCATCACCTTCTTCTTTCCATGGCCATAGAACTCTGACGTATGATCACTGCCAGTGATCACTTGGAGAGGGGTGATGATCTGTGAGACTTCTTCTGGTAGCATGTCATGGCAGTTGATAAAGACATGCTTGCATTTGATAAGTAGATCACCAGGGAGTTGCTGTGAGAGATATGCTGCTTGAACGTACACATATGTATCTTCATTGTGAAGTACAACTGCCCCATTAAAGTTCCCTGTCTTGAGCTTGGCATAGGCAGAGAACATCATTATGTCAGCCTCTGGATGTCGGAAATAAAGTGTTTGCTACACCAGTGCTCACATTAGTTGCTCTTTCTCCCTCACAGTAGATTATACCACAACACATCATAGAAGTTTATGCTTTCAGCTGTTCCCTGATGAGCTTTTGCAGTCTGATCTTGTTCACTGATCTGACCATCAGTTAGTTAAATTCAGCAGCTCCTGGGAATGTGTCTGTGGGCTTTGGAAAAACGTTTGGAATATGTGCATGTTTTGCTGCCCTTCAATCGTGCTCAACATCCTTGACGCAGAAAGGAAGGTCATACTTGTCGTTGGTAAGAATGATGTAAGGGCTTGCATTGGAATGGCGTGAGAAAATGATCTTCCAGATCTTTTCTAGATAGTCCTTCCAGCAGTACTTTGAGCCATCTTGTGTCTTTGCCTCACAATCCTCGGGTGTGGGAGTGGCTGCCCACGAGGTCATGCCCATGTCGACAATGCTGATGTAGTTTTCTGGTTCTTGAACAACTGGGTCAAGGTTAAATTGATCCATGAGCTAGCTCTTCATTGTTTTGCGCATTGATCTGTCTGCATTGTACAGAGACAAGCACTCCTCAGTCACTCTCCCCTCAAGGGCTGACTCAAGTGGGAGCATGCCTGATCCTTCTGCAATGTCCACCAGGGTCGCCAGACCCGACCTCTCCATCTGAGCCACTTTCATTAGGTGTACCTGCTGGTGCACAAATCTGTTCACTGGCAAAGCCATGCCTTTCATTCTTGTGGATGGTTGCAGTGAGAGGCTGTGTCTTCATGAATACTCGTTCGTTCAGGAGAGTTTCAACCAGATCTTGCCATCTTGAAAAGCAGTGTTGAAGTCTTTTACTAGCTTTGGAGAAGCAACCAGACCAAACTGCAGTGACCTCAGTGAAGGTGATGAGTTATCAAATGGTTCAGCGCTAAATTCTTTCATGCAGTGCTGTAGATCCTGAACTGCTTGCTCATCCTTCTTCATCCTCGCTGGTTGACACTCAACATGTTTCCTGATGCGACGCTCACATTTGACATTCTGCTTCACTGCAGCCTTCCCTCTGGCCACATTGTTTACATTCGTTATTGTAGAGAACAGTTGCTTCTCGTTTTGCAAAAGGCAAGCCATCCTTGTTTCAACTTAGAGTTCAGATTCATGGTTGTTTTAATCCAGAGGTCAAGTGGTTGACAGGAGTAGGGTAGACCTGTCATAGACTGGGCAAAGTGATTGTTAAAGAATTCATTTTGCTCATTTGACAAAGAGGACAACATTGCCTGGTAATCTGGCAGCCACCTTCCATAATCATGGTTGTTGTATGCCATCAGTCCAAGCAACATGTTGTATGTTGAGGATATGTACTCCTGTCCATATCTTGCATGGCATGCATCAAGATTCTGTACAAGAGGGTCTGATATCTCTATGAACGAAAACCAAAAGTCCCCCATGTCGGTACCAGGTTTCTCATAAACTCTGTTGATCAAAGTCTTCATGTCATCGTCATTTTCGAGGTCAGAGTGAGCTTCTTGAAGTGTTTCTTGTGTTTCGGTGAGTGCGTTACGCAGAATGTCCAGCTTCTCTTTCACATTTTCTGACAGTTCCTCATGTTCAAGAATGACTCTTAGCCGAAGGTGGATAAGAGCCTCTCTCCAAGCCATGATGCAGCGCACACCACGCCTGTAATGTTTGCCTTGCAGTGCTTGGTCCACAGATTCATCCATCAGCACTCTTGCTGATACCAGAGTGTCTGCCATCCCAGAGCCCTTGAATCTCTTATATATAGCATGCATGTACGACATCTGTTCGGGAAAAGCACCAATGATTGGGGTGATATTCTTAAATAATTCTAGACTCTCTGCCTTGAGTTGGACAATCTCCAACGAGAAAGAAGAATGGGATTTTCTTCTTGCGCATTGTTTCCACTAGCTATGTCATGATATCATGTATCACTGCTTTGCTTGGGGGTTCATCATAGGTGATGTGAAAGTAGGTCTTGCTCTTGTTGGTTGGTGGACAGCAGCAGGATTGGGCACCACTGTATGCTGGAACCCATTGCTCATGTGGTAAGGGTCTTGTACCGTCATTGTTGGTGTGAGACAATGCATGTGTAACACAGCGACCACATTGCAGAGCTGTGACATTCACTAGTGGGTTTACCCAGGCACGAATTGGTGGCTCGCTGGTACTGCCAGGGGGCATCTGTATGGTAAAACATGTGTGATCTCTCCACATTTTCTTGTAAGCTGTTCAGAGATCTGCTTCTTGGCAAGCCTGGTAAAAGGCACTTCATCTGGTTTCTTTTTGTAGCTTTCTGGCTGCACGAACATGACATTTGTTCTGTGAGCGCCTGCTGCACTGTCTGTCATAGTATCCAACTTGAAGTTGTCTTTGTCAACAATGACAACGGCCGGCTTGCTATCTGCAATCTCTGGTGGGCAGGTGCCTGACACCTCAACATTCTAAAGTGCCCAGTGGTCATATAGGAGAAGTGCATCTGAGTAGCTGATGCAGACACCACTCTTGTGAAGTGTGTCCACCAGGTCTTTACTCCTTGTCATACCATGAACAGTGAGGCCAAGATTAACTGCAGTTGAGGTGCACTGTCCCGTGACGTGGTAGGTGATTATGGAGGCCAGGCTGAGTGGTAGGACTGAGATCAACAGTTTTTCTTGTAGGTTTTTTTTTAAAAAAGTCAACACCTGCAGTAGTTGCTCACATACCTCTTCAGCTTCTTCGAGATGGTCAATGCGAGGTGGCCATGGGACAGATGTGACTTTGATCTTCTTGGACAGGGGTGGTGCTAGATTTTGAATGAGCTGTTCATCAGTGATGCCAAGGGACAAGATAACAGCTTCAATATAGTCACCCCCTCCTGCAGTGTCATACACCAATGGACTCTTGTTCTTTGCATTTCCTTCTTGGAAAACAATTTTGTCCTGATAATCATTTAGGAGCAGAAGTTTGATGTAGGACCACTTAAGTTCACCCACTGGATAACCATAGTCACTGACAATATGTTTGTAGTCTGCTAAAAGAGACTGCAATGAACGGATCTCATGCTCAGCAAAGATGACGGCATCCACATGTCTAAAGAACAAATTGTTCGCCTCTGACACAGACATATTCTGAAGATGCATTCCTTCGCTTTGTTCAAACTTCAGGTGGCTTACATACTTTCTCCAGCAGTTATGGTGATACATAATGTCTTTTGCAAAAGGGTCTGACAGCGCTGATGTGGACTCGACAAATCGTGAGAGACGATCCCGCAACTCTTCATCCTCTATTAAAACTGTGTGGGGTTTGAAGGGGAGCCATGCCGAGTGTGTGTGTTGATTCTGAACATCTTGCCCTTTGCTCTATTTGGATGCTTTGTGTCCTCACCCTTCAGACACCATACACATTTTTTTTTCCTGATGAGTGATCCACCCACAGAAGAATGCAGGCGCTTAGCAGGCAATAGTCCCTCTGTCTCATCATCACACAGAGCTGGCGTTTCAGAGCTTGATGCTTGACTTGTACTTGGAACAATGTCACTTTTGTTCCGTTTGTGTCGTCAAGACTTTTCAACCTTGTCTGAAAATGAGATTGATATGTAGCATCCTTGGTGCATGTAATAATTTGCATGGCCATCTTGCTATGAAGTGGTGCAAGTCCTGACTATCTTTTAGACTTTGATTCTAGAGACTCCCACTTTCCTTGGCTGATGGTATCTGAGGACTTACAAGTCTTTCCCCATTTCAGTACACATTCATATGGCATCTTGCTGACAATATCTATTTGAAATGTCTTGAGTATCATACTAATTCAGTCTTGATCCTCTTTTAATAGTATGAAAGTAAGGATGCAGAACCACTCACATTGACCTAAAACAAAAGAAAACTCTCTTAGCGGGGGGAATTTGAATATGAAAAACAGGTCAAATCAATAAAATAACATCAGAAATGAATCCCCCATGCCAAAAAAACCTATAAAACATATTTTGTACAGGACTCTAAGACAAACCAGGAAAAGTTATGCCCACACTTTTGATAGGGGCATGGGGGCTAAATTTCTTTTTTATCCCTCCAAAATGTCAAATCCAATGAGAAAAGTACCTCCGCTCTCAGTGATCACGGAACTTATGAAAATTACCCAACTATACTGTTACAGGTTTAATAGAGCCTGAACCCGTTGGTCTCCCTTGTGCACACTGAGTGGGTACTGGATTTCTTATTCTAGCCTTTAACGGGAGAACTCTTGGG
>NC_090738.1:3974364-4004364 GCF_036898095.1 Palaemon carinicauda | reverse complement strand
TGATTAAACCTTAGGCTAAGACAAAAGAAATATTTATAAAAATTTTACAATATTTTGTTTCACTCAAAATAAAATTTTTCACACTATTTAATTAGTGTTAACGCTTAATTAATATAGTTAATCACATAACGATATAAATACCTGTCACGTTACAAAAGCTCCAAGAGAATTTCTATAAATACTCACTATGTTTACAAAAACCTGTCACACCAAAACTTTGATATATCACTGAACACTTTTAAAACAAAGATGCATATGAGAGAGAAAGGTGGGGGGGGGGGGATGTATGGCTATGACTTAAGGCTGGAATTCTCTATTTGATCTATGCAACCCTGGGGTCGCCTTTATATGAAACTTTGTTACTTCCAGAAGATTCCAAATAGTTTTTGAAGTGTAGGGTGTTGGCCTAAGGGCATCAGAGTAACCAAGTATTGTTTTCTCGAGCGCGTACTCACGCAACGCGAGACGGCTCTCTCTCTCTATGCTAGCTTCGCCCACCCTTTGTCCTTGAAATGAAAAAAAAAATAAGACCTAACACCAGGGCCCTCCAGAACCTTCCAAAGTTCATGGCATATAAGAATTGTGTATTTTCTCTCAAACATCACGCGATACCTCATAAAAATATAAAAAACATTTATGGTCACATAACACTCTCAAACAGCTTACGTGAGACTTCGTAACAAAAATATGTGAAATAAAAAGTTAATTCTTAAAGAAAACATAAATTTACATGTACTGACTTGAATAAAGAATACAATGAAATTAACGATGAAAGTCTCACGTAATTTACATAATAAACTTATACCTACACAAGAGGAACTCATCTTAGGAGCTGGCTATTCACCTCTACAATCCACAAATGAAAACATAAATAAAATCATGAATAAACTACTGTATTTACTCTACACTAGACCAGCTTTGTAAGAATATATATATATATATATATATATATATATATATATATATATATATATATATATATATACATATATAAGGGTAAGGGAGATGTGCATGAGTGTTGTAATTCAAGAGGTATTAGTTTGTTAAGCGTAGTTGGAAAAGTGTATGGTAGAGTAATGATTAATAGGATTAAGGATAAAACAGAGAATGCAATCTTAGAAATACAGGGTGGTTTTAGAAGAGGTAGGGGTTGTATGAATCAGATGTTTACAGTAAGGCAGATATGCGAGAAATATTTAGCAAAAGGTAAGGAGGTGTATATTGCGTTTATGGATCTGGAGAAAGCGTATGATAGAGTTGATAGGGAAGCAATGTGGAATGTGATGAGGTTATATGGAGTTGGTGGAAGGTTGTTACAAGCAGTGAAAAGTTTCTACAAAGGTAGTAAAGCATGTGTTAGGATAGGAAATGAAGTGAGTGATTGGTTTCCGGTTAGAGTGGGGCTGAGACAGGGATGTGTGATGTCACCGTGGTTGTTTAACTTGTATGTTGATGGAGTGGTGAGAGAGGTGAATGCTCGAGTGCTTGGACGAGGATTAAAACTGGTAGACGAGAATGACCATGAATGGGAGGTAAATCAGTTGTTGTTTGCGGATGATACTGTACTGGTTGCAGACACAGAAGAAAAGCTTGGCTGATTAGTGACAGAATTTGGAAGAGTGTGTGAGAGAAGGAAGTTGAGAGTTAATGTGGGTAAGAGTAAGGTTATGAGATGTACAAGAAGGGAAGGTGGTGCAAGGTTGAATGTCATGTTGAATAGAGAGTTACTTGAAGAGGTGGATCAGTTTAAGTACTTGGGGTCTGTTGTTGCAGCAAATGGTGGAGTGGAAGCAGATGTACGTCAGAGAGTGAATGAAGGTTGCAAAGTGTTGGGGGCAGTTAAGGGAGTAGTAAAAAATAGAGGGTTGGGCATGAATGTAAAGAGAGTTCTATATGAGAAAGTGATTGTACCAACTGTGATGTATGGATCGGATTTGTGGGGAATGAAAGTGACGGAGAGACAGAAGTGAGATGAAGTGTCTAAGGAATATGGCTGGTGTATCTCGAGTAGATGGGATTAAGAACGAAGTGGTGAGAGTGAGAACGGGTGTAAGAAATGAGTTAGCAGCTAGAGTGGATATGAATGTGTTGAGGTGGTATGGCCATGTTGAGAGAATGGAAAATGGCTGTCTGCTAATGAAGGTGATGAATGCAAGAATTGATGGGAGAAGTACAAGAGGAAGGCCAAGGTTTAGGTGGATGGATGGAGTGAAGGAAGCTCTGGGTGATAGGAGGATAGATGTGAGAGAGGCAAGAGAGCATGCTAAAAATGGGAATGAATGGCAAGCGATTGTGGCGCAGTTCCGGTAGGCCCTGCTGCTGCCTCCGATGCCTTAGATGACCGCGGAAGTAGCAGCAGTAGGGGATTCAGCATTATGAAGCTTCATCTGTGGTGGATAATGTGGGAGGGTGGGCTGTGGCACCCTAGCAGTACCAGCTGAACTCGGTTGAGTCCCTTGGTAGGCTGGAGGAACGTAGAGAGTAGAGGTCCCCTTTTTGTTTTTGTTTCACTTGTTGATGTTGGGGGAAGTGCCTTGGTATATATATATATATATATATATATATATATATATATATATGTGTGTGTGTGTGTGTGTGTGTGTGTTAAAATATTTAAACACTTTACCTAAAATATACAAATCTATCTATCTACCAAGAGAGTTTCCCCAATTTTGTGGGGTAGCCAACATAAGAAAAGAACAACCGGGAACAATTTCCACTATAAGGTCCTCCCAGCCTGACAAGGGATTTAGCTGAGTTTGGCTGATACTGCTAGGGTGCCATAGCCCAACCTCCCCTGTTATCCACCACAAAGGAAGCTTCATAAGTTGCATTCCCTACAGCTGCTACATATGTGGTCACTAAGGCAACTGGAAGAAGCAGAAGGGCCTATTGGAACTACATCACAATTGCTCGCCATTCATTCCTATTTCTAGCACGCTCATTTGCCTCTCTTACATCTATCCCCCTATCACCTTCAGTTTTTGCCACTCCATCCATACACCCAAACTTTGGCCTTTCTTCTGTACTCTAGCATTCATCACCTCCTTTAGCAGACGATCATGTTCCATTCTCTCTACATGGCCAAACTACCTTAACACATTCATATCCACTCTTGCTGCAAATTCTTTTCTTGCACCTATTCTCACCCTCACTACTTTATTCCTAACCCTATATAATCAAGTTACACCAGCCATACGCCTCAGACACTTCATCTCGAACACATTCAATTTCTGTCTGTCAGTCACTTTAATTCCCCAGAACTTCGATTTATACATGGCAGTTGGTAGGATCACTTTCCCATACAGAGCTCTCTTTACATTCATTCTTAATTCTCTATTCTTTACCTCTCCCTTCACTGGCTCCAACACTTCATATCCTTCACTTACTCTCTGACATACAACTGCTTCCATTCCACCATTTGCAGTGACAAAAGACCCCAAGTCCTTAAACTGATTTCCTTCCTCAAATAACTCTCCATTCAACATGGCATTCAACCTAGCATCATCTTCCTTTTTCGGGCATCGCATAACCTTACTCTTACCCACATTAACTCTCAACTTCCTTCTCTGACTGACCCTCTCAAACTCTGTCACTAATCGACCCAGCTTCTCCTCTGAGTCTACATACAGTAACATATCATCTGCAAGCAACAACTGATTCACTGTCCACTCATGATCACTCTCATCTAAGAGTTTCAACCCTTGACTAAGTTATCGAGCATTCACCTCTCTCACAATAAACAAATTGAACAACCAAGGCAACATCACACATCCTTGTCTTATACCACTAATTCTGGAAACCACTCACTCACTTCATTTCCTATCATAACAAACATTATACTGCCTATGTAGAAACCTTTTACTGCTTGCAAAAACCTTCTACCAATTCCATATAACCTCATCACATTCCATATCGCTTCCCTATCAACTCTATCATAATCTTTCTCTAGATTCATAAATGCAACATACACCTCTTTACCTTTTGCTAAACATATCTTGCATATCTGCCTAACTGTAAAAATCTGATCCATACAGTCCATACCCCTTCTGAAACCACCATGTACATCGAAGATTGCATCCTCTGTTTTATCCTTAATCTTATCAATTAACTCTACTATACTCTTTTCTGACCACACTCAACAAACTTGAATGACAACACTCATGCACATCTCCTTTACCTTTGTATAGCGTAACAATACACGCACACACCCAATCTACTGGTACCATTGACAATCTCACCAACCACTCAAGTACAGTCACACCCTACCTCCTTTAACATCTCAGCCCTCACACCATCCATACCAGGGGCTTTTCCTACTCTTCTTTCACCTAAGCTTTCTCTCATTCTCATCTCCCATCACTGGCACCTCAACACCAGCAACAGCCATTATATCTGACTCCCTATTCTCCTCAACATTCAACAAACTTTCAAAATATTCAGCCCAATGATATATAAAACAAAATACCGAAGCCTAACATGCAAACTTGATTCAAGTATAAAGCTCTAAGTGTTCAGCTATTAGTTGAACAGAACCAAAAATTGGATATATATATATATATATATATATGTGTATATGTATATATATATATATATATATATATATATATATATATATATATATATATATATATATAAGCCCAACACACACACACATATATATATATATATATATATATATATATATATATATATATATATATATATATATGTACTCATCAAAATGTGCACCCCCCTTAAAAAACATCACACAGCAAAATATAATTATCAATAAAATATTAAATAAACACACGACACTTACTTTTAATACTTCGTTGGCAAGCCTTTTCTCTTGAGAACAGATTGGAGACGTGCTTGGAGCGAAAGGGCATACCCCCTGAGATTCTCAGGTGTGAAACGGTGCCAAGATGCCCTGATTTCCGCCTGGAGTTTGGGGAGCAAGCTCACGTCCTTGCCCTGCAGATCAAGTTTTATGGTGTGTCAGAGGTTTTCAATGGGATTTAGGTCAGGACTGTTGCCTGGCCAGTCCTTGATGTATCCCACCTGACAATCTTCAAGCCAATCAGTCACTAATTTTGACTTATGAGCAGGGGCACCATCTTGCTGAAAGATCCTGCTGAGGTAAGCTCAAAACACTCGGGTAAATGGTCACAAAGGAGCTCCAAGTAATTTTATTGGCTTATTTTATCGTTCTTTGGCAAATACACAAGCTTCCCAATGCCTCTCCCTGTGAAACAGCCCCACACCATAAGAGAATCAGGGTGTTTTACTGTGTGTTCAAGGTACCTTGGGTCTAATGGGTCACTACCCTTACGACGATAAACTCGTGCCCCTCGGTTACAAGTCACTGTAAACACTGCTTCGTCTGACCACAGCACGTCTAACCAGTCGTCATCAGTAAAATTAAGAAATTTCTTAGCAAATTTCACACGATGTTCTCGTTGGAGCTTTGTAAGTAGGGGCTTACCCACGGGCTTGTGGCTCATGTAACCAAGCTCCTGAACTCGACGTGATACAGTTCTCACAGACACCTCCTCAAAGGCACCAGGGTTATTTTCTTTAACTTTCTGTGCTGTAAGACGTGGGTTACTTTCCAATGAATGTTTTAAAATATTAATAGAGCGTTTAGAAGTTTTTCTGGGGCGCCCTGTACTTTTTTTTGGTAATGGCTTTGTACCACTGTTTTCAAGCCTATGTCTCCTAACACACCGACACAAGGTTGTTTTATCAACACACAGTAATTCACTTATTTCCTTCGTTTCATGTCCTGCAGCCTTTAGAGCAATGATCTGGCTAATGCTTTCTGGCATTAAATGCTGTTTAATGGACATTTTTAACCTGAAAAACAAAGAAATTAGAAATTATCTTGACAAAAACAAGTCCAAATGCGGGAGCACAACACAACACAAACTTACTCGTATGAAAGCCACGAGGCAACTGAAGGGCGTGTGCTGCTCAGCGACGGGCAGCGGAGGAATACAGTGACATCACAGGAGCGAGGCAACTCTCTGATTTCTTTCGTTCGCGACCAAGAGTCATACTTCTGTTTTAGACATAATGTTTTCCCACGCTGAATAGGAGGGCACACATTTTGACGAATACTATACGTGTATATATATTCTTATGAAGCTGGTCCTCATGAGAGTAGAATAGTTTATTCACATATATTATTTGTGTATTTAAGAGATTTAATTGTATTTTCATTCAGTTCCGTATAAGTAAATTTGCTTTATTTTAAAGAATTAAATTTTTATTTCACGTAGCTTTGTTACGAAGTCTTATGTAAGCTTGTTAAAAGGTATGCTGTATAACACACACGATAGGGATTGCATCATGTTTTCACATGGTTGGAAGTTCCAGGAAGATTCTAGACTAAAGTTCAGTCTTCTTTTTAATCTTATGAGAGGAGGTGGGCGGAGTTAGCTGAATGGGTTGCCTGGCTAGCAGCGGAAGTACCCCTTCTTCCATTTGCTAAGTTGGCATCCTTACGCCAGTAGAGCCATGCCCCCATACTACGAGAATGATTTACTAGAAATTTCTAGAGTTAATTAAGTTAATATACAGTATATAGGACCTAGCAATGCATAGGAGACAGAAGAGATCCAGCCTACCCCTTTAAAAGAGCCAATGTCTGCCATCCCTCTCTCCAGCCACTACATAACTCCTCTCAAATGTGTTTAGTGTATCCTCTCAAACGTGAATAGTGATTTCTCTCCAACGTATACCGTGTATAGTGTTGTTCAAGCGTTGATGATATTATTGTGTGTTAATTCAAGTAAAGCGTGTTAATGTATGCAAAATTTATTAATTGGATTTTGTGACTGGCCCTGTGTAATTAGGTTAAACAGTGAAGTGTATTTGATTTTGCTTAACCATTCGGTAGCGTTGTGTGAGCCTAAGGACATAAGAGTAACAGTTAAGTATATGTAAATGTAATTCTTATTTATTTCCTATAAGTGATAAAGTGTCATTTATTCATTAATTGTCAAATTTAGATATTTTCATAAATTGATTTCTAGTGGAACAAGTGATTGTATAATTTCTATAGAGTGTTTCTTTTTGTCATACTCTAAGGTTTAGTTCAGCTTTAATATTTCGAGTGATTTAATTTGGGTGTAAATTTAGAATTTTTAACTTTTTATAGAATGTATTTATTTTTGTAAAGTGTGTATTATTTTGATCACCAGTATTTTTCTCAGGGCTTTGCTTGTATCCCATGACTAATACCCGAAGTATGAGGTGGATTTAAGAATAGTTCTCTTTTAAAGTAAAGTAATTATCGAGTTTTGTTTTGAGTGTAAAGTAAAGAGACCTTTCAGATACTCAGTATTCATATATATTATTGTCCCGGGGGTTGCATATTATTCTCAGAGCTCGGAGTTTTTCTGTTTTGTATCAAATTATGTAATATAAGCATGTGAGTTTTAGAGCTTAGGATTTATGTGCTTCTGAAATACGGAAAAACCTCAGTGATAACGATGTTGAGGTGTTCTTAAGAATGTATGTCCTTTTGTATGCTGATGATACTCTTGTTATGGGTGAATCAGCTGAAGATTTGCAAATTGCTATAACAACTTTTAATTCTAATGGTTCATATTGCAAGGCCATTAATAAACAGGTTACACAGGCCCAGAGAGCAATGTATAGTCTGCTGACTAGGGCCAGAAAACTGTCCTTACCAGTAGATATACAATGTGAAATCTTTGACCACTTGGTCACCTCAGTTCTTTTATATGGAAGCGAAATTTGGGGGTTCCAAAAGCTAGACCAGCTTGAGATTTTTCATAGAAAGTATCTAAAAATTATTCTTCAAATAAAGAAACAGTCATAAAATTGTATGGCTTACGGAGAACTTGGTCAATTTGGTTTAACAAGTAAAATTGAAAAGAGAATGGTAAACTTTTGGATAAGGATCAGTCAAGATAAACAACATAAGTTATACCACAGCATATATATATATATATATATATATATATATATATATATATATATATATATATATATATATATACATATATATATATATATATATATATATATATATATATATATATATATATATATATATATATATATATATATATATATGTATATATATATATATATATATATATATATATATATATATATATATATATATATATATATATATATATATATATATACACACACACATAAAAGTCACAGGGAAACGTGATGCTCAGATGCAAAAGAATCACAGGGAAAATTAAATTTGAAATATATGATTAAGTCCTGACTAGTTTCGTGATACTTCTTCAGTCCTCTGAAGAAGTATTACGAAACCACTTACTTTACTTACTTTGATGGCTGCTTTTCTGGTCCCATAGAGCAGGGGAACCCCACTCTACAGGACCTCCACTGTCGTTTTACTTTGTTTGTTCAGGGTATTTAACGTTTCATATCGCGTATTGTTCATTTCCTGTTAAATCGTCACTGTCAAAAGACTCATGAAATAACCTCTTGAAAGCCTTAATGTCTTCAATCATTTGAATGATTCATGGGAGCTTATTATATAGTCTCGGGGCCACATCTAAAGGCTCTGGAGCCCACAGTAAACATATATCTAGGTTCCAATAGTTTGAAACCATCTGTAACTATTCTCGTGTCGACACGATTTGTTGTTTGCGCAATATGTAGCAGTTCTCCTAAGTATTTTGGACACCCGGTTCTGATAAATTGGTGGGTTATTGTATATGTTTTAAATTCAATTCTCGCTTTCATCAGCAGCCAGTGTAAATCAATTAGTATAGGGGTGATCCTTTCTCTAAGTGGGACACCTTTTATCAGTCTTGCTCCTCTGTTTATTATGTTTTGTAATTTCTTAAGTTGCACTTTTGGTAAATTATAATAGATAGAGTTGCAGTAGTCAATCCTGGTAATAACACAGTTTATCCCAAGTTTCTTTACAGAATTTTCGTCCAGGTACTTTTTTTGTAAACGCAATATTTCTTAGATGATAACCAGCAGTTTTTATTACATTATTTATTTGGGCATTTAGAGACAGATTACAGTCAAGAAATACACCTAGATCTCGAACTTTACTAGATATCGGCACCGAGTCATTATTTATGTTCATTTGAATATCACTTGAGTTTCTCAAGCGGTTTCTCTTGCTCGCCACGATGAATTCAGTTTTGTTCTCATTTAATTTTAGTTGTTTAAATATCATCCATTCTCTAACACTTATCAAGGATTCGGTTTAGAGTTTCAGTAGTGTCATGTATATCATTTATGGAGAAGTAAAATTATGTGTCAACTTCACGCCATGTCTTTGTAGCATTTTAGATAGACCAATAGTATAGATGCAGAATAACATTGGGCAAAGTACACTCCGTTGGAGTACCCCTCTGTTTAAGGCTTCATATGATGAATAAGAGTTTCCAATTTATACACAGTAATTTCTACCAACTAAGTAGTCTTTTAGGTATTCGAAGGCTTGATCTTCAACGCCGATGGACCGTAGATCATTTAGTAGCAGTTCATGCACCACTGTATCAAAAGCAGCACTGAGATCGAGCAGTATTAAGATACCACATTTATTTTCATCCATTATTTCTAGCATATCATTTACAACAGAGCAGATGGCTGTCTCCGTAGGGTATAGTATAGTTTTCTGTAATCAGATTGGTTGTCAGGCAAAGCTTCTATTACTTCTAAGTGGCTGACTAGTTGTTCAAGAATTACATATTCAAGCACTTTTGAGACAAAGGATAGATTTGAAATAGGTCTATATGAATTTAATTCCTGGTAGCCCAGTGCATTTTTCAGAACTGGTGTGACTATAGCCATTTTCTCTGATTTGGGAAACTTACATTCATCAATGCTTGCATTTGCTATTCTCATTATTATTTAGGCTAGACTAGAAAAGTCTCTCTCTCTAATTACTTTAGATATTGGCATAGGATCGATCGCACAGTTTGTTTTCTTTACTCTTTTGATTATTCTGGTGATGCCATCTTGTGTTGTGTTGTTAAATCGTATTAATTTTGTCTGTGTGCCGGATGTATCATTAATCTGATGTTGAGTACTTACAAATGACCTGGTTATATTTTCAATTTTGTTTTTAAAGAATACTAGAAAATTATTTGCTTGTTCCTGGTCACTGTATCCATCAGGTAGCTTCTTTTCTTTTACATTTCCCATAATACCGTTCAGGAGACGATATAACTTATTTATGTCTGTTGCTGCTTCGAGGATCTTTCTCTTATAGTATTCACTTTTTTTTTCCTTCTTAGTAGGTTGTTATATTGTCATGCAGCAGTTTTGTATTCTTCCCAAGTACTTTTAGTTTTTAACCTATTCCACTTTCTTTCTTTACATCTTTTTTCCCTCGTTTTTTGTAACTTCTTCAATAAATACGGTAGGAGAAAAATTTGATTTATGTCTAAAGTTTATTTTCTTTACTAATGCATGTTTCTGTAGAGGTAGACTAAACGTAATAAGTTTGTGTACTGGGGAGATAGTACATTTCTCTCCGACTTTTATATCAGATACAATATTATTCATGTCATCTCTTAGAACTAAGTCTAGCGGATGCCCAGTTAAAGTAGATGTACAGTCAACATTATTCACTGGTCGATATGATTCTAGTAACTCACTAAATGCCAAAGCGTCAGGATTTGATGTGTCATCCATCCAAAAATCGAAGTCTCCACAGATAACTAATTCGTTTTTCTCCATTAAAATTATCTCAATGAGAGCACCGAATTCTTCAAAAAAGATACTAATGTTTGTTCTAGGAGGTTTGTAGATTGTTACAAAGGATATTCTTCGATTTTTTGGCGCCAATTTTATTTCTACGTATTCAAAGCTTGTTACACTAATTCTTGTCAACGTTTTGAGATTTGAGTAACTTTTATGAATAAAGAGTCCAACACCCCCACCAGACGACCTACCTTATCCCGGTAAGTGAAATAAGGCGTAGGTGTGTATAGGGGGGGGGGGGGGTGTTCATTTCAGAGATCTTTGCCTTGTCCAAGTTATTTAACCATGTTTCAGATAATGCTAGCATATCCAAATATTTTTCGTTTATCAATTCTCGAATTAGAACAGTCTTATTACCTTCAGATTGTATATTTACATAGCCACAGTTTTTGACATCCCTAGTAACCATGATCAGTATTTTCCGTTAGTCTTTTCAATTCCAAGTTAAAAGCATTGCAGTCTCTAGAATTTACTGTGTGGTCACTTGGTCTGTTTAACTTTGTGCAATTTATACACTTTGACACTTGCGAATTACACTCGCTGGTGGAGTGTCTCCCTGAACATTTCCCGCAGACTTTATCTTCATTCTAAGACCTGCAATCTTTTTCAAAATGTCCATATCTCTGACAGTGGTAGCAGGTGATCACGTGGTACCTATCACATATGTTATAGATACCCCATCGTAACGAAACTTTGTCCACATTATCATGAATAGCCTTCCGAACTTCAGAATCACATTTCAGTACATGGTGGGTGGTTCCCCCCACCCCCGAGGCATTTTTCCTCAGGACTACACTTATCTTATCTTCTATATTTTGGATTAGGTCCAGGCAGCGATTTCTTTGAATCAAAGCATTTACTACATCATCTTCCTCATTGTATATATTGCATATCATTATTTTGGGTTTTTGTTTTCCGATTTTTCTCGTTTCAGTGTCAGTCACCAATGTCTGAATTTTGTTTACTGCCTCTTCTCTGATCACATTGTGTGCAAAGTTTACAACAACATTTCCATTCGTAGTTGCCCTCGTGTTAAGTACAGGAATGTCTTTAAGTGTTTGTTCAACCTCACGTTTTCTTTCAGTAATTTTAGTTGTTATATAAGTTGATTTAATTATCAACAGATTTTTTCCTTGAATTTGTCAGCAAATGTCGGTTTCTCCGATTTTGGGTCTATCAATGTTTGAAGTGTTGCTTTAATTGATTCTATATTCATGGCAAGAATGTCAACTTTCTCAGTGAGGTCGGTGGTCTGGGTGAAATTTGCTGCGTCTGTGCTAAGGTCCGCAAGTTTGTTTTCCAAGTCATCTATTTTAGCATCTTGTTCGTTCAGGGCCAGATTTCTCACGTTTACATCTTCCTTTAATTTTGATATTACTAAATTGTTTTGTCTGACTTCACGTACGCAGTGTGGGCATAACCATTCTAGGTTATTCCGTTCAATCTCACTCATGGCTGTCACTATATGCACACATCTCTTATGGTAGAGTCTTTTACATTCACATACTATCCATTTTCTTCGTTCTCCATCCGTTTCATTACATATGAAGCAGGCATAGTGTACTGTTTCTTATCACTTAGGTTTCTCCATAAGACTAACTAATATCTTTTCAATGATATTCTCAGCGAGAAACACAAAGCTAAAACATGACTCAGGGCATGAATAACAGAACTCGACACAACACATGCACACTCTAGCACTATGCCAAAAGTCAGGACTTAATCTTATATTTCATATTTTCATTTTCCCTGTGGTTCTTTTGCATATATATATATATATATATATATATATATATATATATATATATATATATATATATACATATATATATGTGTGTCTATATATAGATAGCTAGATAGATAAATGCATGCATAAATACATAGATACACTTCACCCACATAAACAACTGGAATGCCACAGTTCAGTGGGTCAGTGGTAACACTCCAGTCAGTCAGTTTGACAGTGCAGTCTTTTGTATCTGTTCCTGGTCATAGTTGTCAGCATGTATACCTAAGTAGCAGTCCAATCCAAGTTCCTTATTCTAGTCAGGTATTCATCTAAATCAATGTTCCCAATAGAAGCTCACTAAATTTATGATCATGTTCATCCCAGTGTAATACCAAGATCAGCATTCAAAGACAAGGGAAAAGGATCAATTAGAAGAATAGGTAAAAGGAGGAATTGTGATCTGTAAATAAAAATAGAAAAACAAACTTACGAACATCCTTAGCTAACTAAACTATCACGGTATAATAAAACGGATTTTGAGCAAAGCGAAAAATCTATTTTTGGGTGAGATAGCCATGTCGTCTTGATGGAAGGTTCCTTTAGGTAGCTTTCTAAGGGATATTTGCTACAGTGATACTCCCAGAGAATTAACCGTAGGTCTCCAGAATTCTAACTCCTGGCGTGAGTATCCTTAATATATCTTTAAGGATATCGCATAATATCAGGGGACGTATTTTTTGATACGACACATAGTAATCTTCACCCCGAATAGATTTAACTCTTTGAGGGGGAAGAGTGGCGAACGAAAGGGTAGCCGTTATCAAGGTACCCGGTGGACCCCCTCCCTGTACTGCTACGGCACATCATTCCATGTTGCATTTAAGCAGGAATAGCCGCAGATAGAGTAGTTTCGGATGGGGTCATTTTAAGAAAGAAGGTTGGGTCCATCAGGACGACATGGCTATCTCACCCAAAAATAGATTTTTCGCTTTGCTGAAATTCCGTTTTTTGGGCTCAGCCATGTCGTCCTGATGGAAGCCTACCAGAGAATTAATTTGAAAGTACTATATCTGTGGGTTTGTATAAGTGCCTTTACTTTGAATTAGTTCCTTATATGGCCTCCTAGACCTTTATATATGACATTAAGGTTGTCTGTCATATCCACTAAGCTTGGAACTAGCTTAGGGTTTCCTGCCCCCTGCAGGGAAAGTGTCAACTTCGACTATAAGGATTCAAAGTTTATATCTCCATAGGGATGGACGGTAATACTTAGAGATTACCCTTCTCATACCTTGGAAATCTGTACTCTGATTTCAAGTTGGGCCCTTCCAGGGTTTAATTAAAACTCTAGTATGCTTTATTCGTCTGTAACTGATATAGCAGCAATAAGACGCAAATACGTTTAGTATTTTACCTTGCAACTAGATTATCTAATGTAGTTACAATCAGGTATGAATCTGATCCAGCATTGAGAACACATATGGGCCCATATTTTCTCTTGTCGAAAAAATATGTAATTTCATCGAAATGATGCCACTCAATGGAGATGTGAAACCAAATCTGACTGATTTGCACAGATTTTGGAAATGCATGAACACCGTGACGCAATGTTCACTCGGTACTGGTGTTATCGGTCAGATAGGCACCTATATGGAACAGTGTGTTAATCATCGTTGTGATTTGCATTCGAGGGTAAATGTACCCATGCACCCGATGCACTGGAAAGTCCCAAGGCACTTCACTGTTCATTGCAGTGCTAGATGACTGGTTTTATAATACTACCCGCCGCCACCACAACATGTTTTATTTCATGTACTTGCTTTGTATAGTGTCTGTAAAAGATCTTGTTGATCTCCAGCCAGTGTATGAGCGGAGTTTACCAAAGCCACTGTGTTGGAAGAAGTTCCGTGAAGAGGCAATTTTCTTTGGATCGTGACCTGCGGGTGAGCTGTCAGGATCCGCTCTGCGAATAAGTAGGTGAGCATTGCTCTCAGTTGTCTTAGGGATAGATTTTGATCCTGAGGTTTCGCCTCGGAAGAGCTGTCCTTCCTTGAAGCCTGAACTTCTACGAAGATAGACCTTAAGACACTCTACTAGCATAGAGAGACATCTTCCTTCAGTGGGCAGATTCTCCAAGGATCTCACCTCTTGGTGAGTAGCTCGTTCTCAGCCAGAAAGGCTGAATATGGCCTACATCTCTGATAGGGCCAATACTTCACTAACTCTACCCCCTAAGGCTATTGCGAACAGAAAATTGACTTTCTGTATTAGCTCCTTTAGAGTACAATCCTAATTGTTTAGGTTCGAAGCATAGTGCAAGACTTTGACTAATGACCATGTAATGCGTTTTGGAGGGGTTGCCAGCTTGGGTCTAGTGCATGCTTTGGCACCTTATAGAAGGCTTCACTTGTGAGGTTCACCTCAAAGACGTACAGAAGAGGTCTAGTCAGGGCCGGCTTACACGCGGTTATCGTAGTGGAAGTCAGGCCTTGTTCAAGTAGGTAAATGAAGAAAGAGAGACAGAAATCTGTTGAAATTTCTATTGGTCCCCTTGTTTTCACAAGGGATACCCATTTCTTCCAAGACAATTCACATTGTTTCCTGGTTGAACTTGACTTGTACTCTACAATGAAGTCGACCTTGTTCTTCGAGATCCTAAAGTTTTTGTTCGCTGCTAGGGCAAAAATATCATGAGATGCAGGTTGTTGGTTCTCCAGGATGAAATGTAAACAGTCGACTTCTGCAGCAGCCGTTGGGATAAACTGGGTTTGTCAGAGGAAACAGATTCAGTTTCAATTCTAGAACTAAAGGGAACCAATTGTTTTTGGGCCATTTGGGGGCCACTACTGCAGCTGTTCCTCTGAAGGATCTTAGCTTGTCGAGGAGTTTTAGCAGGAGATTGGTTGGTGGAAACAGGTAAATCTGATTCCATCTATTCCAGTCGAGAGACATGGTGTCTATCGCTTCTGCTTAAGGTTCTCGTAAGGGGCTACATAATGAGGTAGTTTCTTGTCTTTTGTTGCGAAGAGGTCGATCTGCAGTTCCGTACTTTTATCGAAAATAAAGAAGAATGAATCTGCGTCTAGGGACCATTCTTTCGCCTGGATAGAGCATCCGCCGTCACATCGAGTAACCCTTGAAGGTGAACTGCTGATAAATGCCATCTCTTCCTTGCCAGGCGGAAGATGGCTAACATCATGTGATTGATGTGAGGTGAACTCGAGCCTTGTCGATTTAGACATATTACTATCACCTCGTTGTCGAGAACCAGTCTGATGTAGACTGCTCTCCGAGCGGATAGTCTCTTCAACATCAGGAAGACTGCCATAGCCTCCAAGATGTTGATGTGAAAGTTTTGAACTGGTGTGAACAATTCCTTGCACTTTCATTTCTTGCGAATGGCTTCCCCATTCTTCCAGCAAGGCGTCCGTGTGTATCACCACTGATGTTTGTGGTGGTTGCAAGAGAATTGTCTGTGCTAGGCTCTTATTCGTTGACCACAGCCTTAATAGCGTGCGCAATCGGGTCGGGGTCAACCTTTGTTGATCTCTTCGAGTGTTTGATGCGTATCTTCTCCAGACTCCTGACGCAATCTTTAGCTGTGCTTCTAGCACTGGGTCTGTCACTACTGCGAACTGGAGAGAGCCCAGTACTCTTTCCTGTTGGCATCTTGAAATCCTCTTGTGACGTATTAGTCTCTTGACAGATGCCGCTATTTCTCTCCTCTTCTTTGATAGAATGGAGAGGTGGTGTGACTGCAAGTTCCCATGGATTCCTAACCATTGAAACTTGTGAGCTGGAGAAAGGCGAGACTTCTAGCGATTGATCTTGAAGCCCAGGTGTTCCGGGAACTAGATCACCTTTCCGGCCGCTTACAGACAAGTAGTCTTGGATGCTGCCCGCACCAGCCAATCGTCCAGGTATGCTAATACCTGTACTCCTTCGGAGCGTAGTTGCTGGACGATTGTGCCTGCTAGCTTTGTGAATACCTTTGGGGCTATGTTTAGTCCAAAGGGCATGACTGTGAAGACATATTTTGTCTTCTGTAGCCTGAATCCTAGGTAGGAGGAGAGGGGGCGATTGACTGGTAGGTGCCAGTAAGCATCTACCAGGTCTATTGAGACTGTGTACGCCCCTTTTTGGTAGAAGGGTCCTATGTGTTGCAATGTAAGCATCCGGAACTTGTTGTTCTTGATGAACTTGTTGAGTGGACATAAGTCTAGAATGACTCTGGGTTTGTCCGAGTCTTTCTTGGGAACACAAAACAGCCTTCCCTGGAATTTGATGGACTTTGCTTTTCTTATTGCCTTCTTGTTCATGAGTTCTGTGGTATATTCTTCCAACAAGGGGGTGGAGTGTTGGAAGCATTTTGGAAAAGTGGGATGGATTTTTGTTCCATTTCCAACCAAGTCCATTTGTAATTTGGCTGTGGACCCAAAAATCGAAGGTCCAATGATCCCGAAAGTGGGAAAGTCTGCCTCCTACCTGGAACCTCTCATTGTTTAGAGGTTCTTGAGGACTTGTTTCCGTGACCGCGTCCTCCTCCACCCTTGGGGGATTTCCGGAGGATCCTCTTTTTGGGCCCTTAAATTTGTAGGGCCGAAAGGTGGTCGAGTGCCTTTCAAAGCCTGGATTAAACACAGGTGACTGGGCTACCAGCTGTTGAGGGACCATCTGGAAGGTGGTTTGCGGCTGGGCTACCATTTGAGGCACCGTGGTCATGGTCACGGTTGGAAATTGTGCAGTTCTAATGAAGATTTCCTCTTTGAGGACATGCCCCACTTTTGGAGAAGGTTCCTATTCTCCGTGGTGGCTTTGGAAATGACTTCTTAGACCACTTCCTGTGGGAAAGGGTCTTCGCCTCAGATACATGATGAAATCAGTTTTCTGGGTTCGTGTTTCGGCAAACACATGCTCTCAACAGGTCCTTTTTTGACCTGATAAAAGCATACAAATCCATCACAAGGGTGGGGCGTTATTTAAGGCCTGCACACATTTCCAAGCAGTTCTGATGAGACAGGGAGGTGGCAAGTCTATCTTTCGTCTCCTGTTCCCTTCTCAAAAGATGGTTTAGCAACTTTGTAAGGTTCTCATTAAACTGCTGGCCTCCTATCTCCAGATCCAACTTCGAGAAGGAAAAGGTTAGATGTACCTCTTTCCACTTCTCCTCGCAGGTGGGCATAGCTAGAGATGATGGTTTACGTTTCTCTAGGATTGGACAGGATTTGCCCTTTTCGACTGCTCTCATGACACAGTCTAGGGCTTTCCCCAAAAGGGGGAAGGTTCAGGAGGAAGGAGCATTGAAGATTGGGTGCTTCTTGCTCAATGCTGAGACTTTGGAGTTAGTATATCCGGCTCCTTTCTGGGTCTTGGTAAGGATGGCATGTGCCTTGTCATGTTCGAAGACAATGACTTCCTTCGGTAGTCTCCTCGTGGGATGCAGGCTCATCTCGCAGTCTCACGTAGTAATCTGGGTACGCTGAAAGCTGGGCCAGAATTAAAGTTCTTCAAGAGGTTTGGCCTCCAACTTCTCGGAGATGTAAAGCTTCCCATTCATCATGGGCATGTGTTCCGTCTACCTCCAGCGGTTGGTTTCGGAGCAGTGAGGGAGGTCAGATATTTTAAGGGGCTTAGCAGAGCCCCTGGAAGCACCAGGGTGTTTTCCTTCCTGTACCTCTTTCTTCATCTCTTTGAGATCTTGCTTATTCTCCTCTTGTTCCTTCCGGAACAGAGTCAACATCTGTTGGATCGATTCTAGGAGCACTTCACTCCTGCTGACCTGTCTAGCCGGTTGGGAAGTTGGGGCTGAAGAGGTTGACGGCATAGGTTGATATGCTGACACAGTGAGCTGAGGGTCCTCAGTGACCGTCGAAACGGATGCTTCTTCCTCGGTGGGTGGTTGAACCACTTCTTATTCAGGGCCTTCTTGCAGTAGGTCCTGTCCGGTGTCAATGGACACTTTCGACATCCGTTCTTGGTGGATGTCCAAACCTTGCAGTGCCTTGTTCATATCCGCGTCCACTTTCCGTTGGATAAAGGGAGGCGGGACCTGTACCTGAGACACAAACATACTGGATTGAGCCTTAGGGAACAGTAGGCACTTCAGAGATTTGTTATGTAGGTAAGGTCCCGGAGAGTTCTTCTGGAAGCCTCATACTCACCTTCGAAGGGTTTCCCTTGCTGTATCCCTTGACTCCGTAGTGTCAGGGATATCTTCTCCAAAGCCGTCGGTCAGTAAGGTCGAGCAGTTGGAGCAACCCTTCGGGTCCCAGTACCTCAGGGATCCAGATACGATGCAGCAGGGGGCATGAGACCTGTACATCATATGCCCACAACAGTTCTTACTCCTGTGGTTGCATAACACAACTGTACACTTCACCATTGGCTCCTCCTGTAAGGGAGAAAAGGGGTGAATGAGTACTAGGTTGTTTATATCCTTGATATTATGCATACTTAAAATACGGGTCCCAGTAACTCAGGGATCCAGATACGATGCAGCAGGGGGCATGGGACCTGTACATCTATGCCCACAAAGTTATTACTCTTGTGGCTGCAGAACACAACTGTACACTTCACCATTGGCTCCTCCTGTAAGGGAGAAAAAGGGCGAAAAGAGTACTCAGTTGTTTATATCATTGATATAATGCATACATAAAAAATAATAATACTTACTATTATATTTAATAGCTTAGGATAGTAAGCTAGAAAGGAAATAGGAAAGACCCATATCTGTGTTTCCTCTCACAGGCAGTTGCTGAGACCTCCGTCAATATTAATATTTAAATTCCTTATAAGGGAAAATACAGAGTGGAATAACTCTTGTTTGTAGAGCTGGAGCTAGTAAGTATTTATACTAACTCCTCCACCTGTGAAATATTAATACTGAATGGTGTTTCATGAGTGTCCCAATAATCAAAGGATTCATCAGGGTGTTGAGGGAATGCTTCAACCTCAGTATGTTAAGCGGTCCCAACAATAGACTGCAAAAGGATACACAGAGTATGTTAGAAATACTTGTACTACTGTATTGTTATATACTGTAGTTTTCCAACTACTGGATTGTTATATATTGTAGTTTTACTGGCTACTGTATTGTTGTATACTGTAGTTTTACCGGTACACTACCGGGGTTAGGCTAGTGCCTGGCAGCACTTAGTGATAGAGAGAGAGAAAGAATGGAAAGGAGGTTTTCCTATTATTATGGTTTAGCACAATAAATTGAAGTGTAGGAGGGCTACTGCCACCTACTGTCTCCTTGCCAGAATGAGAATTCTAATGGAAGGGGAGGAATGCATCTGATTCTAGCTTCCATCCAGCCACAACTTTTGCCGCCGGCTGTACTGTCGGTTGCGAGGGCTGTGAATAGCAGTCCAAGAGAGGAGTGAAGAATTCTCAACAGTATATTGGGTTTCCCACCGGTAGCTGTCAGGGCCAGCTCAGTCTTCCCCCCGGGGCATACGCTTTCGGTGAAGGAAGGACATAAAGGGGAGTTGGCCGAGGTGGCAACCTAACTGCCGCTGGTAGGGTCCCGGCCGGCAACTAGTCAACCCAGCAAGCCGGGATGATTGTAGAATACCGGCTAAAATAATGTTGTGATGGCTAGGCCAACACTAATGGACAGAAGGGCAGGGAGGGAAAAGGGTCTTATAGTTTACAGGGGAGAAAGGCGGAGGCAGGCATGCCGCCTACTTTCGGCTGTAAACTAAGGAAGCATGGCTTCCTGTGCCGACGCCGTCGTGGTCGGCAGAGGAATAAGAATTCCCCTGTCGGAGACATTGTCGGCTATAAGACATGTCTTATAGTTCACAAGGGAGGAAGGCGGCGGCAGGTATGCCGCCTACTTTTGGTTGTAAACTAGGGAAGCATAGCTTCCCATGCAGACAATGTCGTGGGTGGCAGAGGAATTATGATTCCCTGTTCGGTGACATTGTCGGTTACAAGACATTACACCCTGAGTTACTGTCATACTTCGAAGCTGGGATACTCGGCGGCAAAGAAGATCGACGGTAAAACTATCTAAGTCAAGCCGGATTTAACTACTCGGTGGCGATGATGAAAGATAGGGTTGTCGCTTGGGATGGCAGCGCTCAGGGGGGAGGAAGGGTTTATCCTCTTTTCTCTAAAGGAGAAACGTATCGAATTATACCAATAAATTCTAGGGGATATATATCCCCAACCGAATTAATATGAACGATACAAGAGGTTAAACAATGGGATTTACATTACTAATGTATACAAATCGGGATAGGCATACAAAAGTAACGTTATATATTAGAAGAGGAAATATTATATATAAGCAATCTTCACTAGTATAATTTTACCTAACTAGCTAAAATGTTTCCCTATAGCTAAATACCGGGAGCGTCACACTACTAACTAAATAATTGCATTATGACGTGCGACAGCGGTCTCAAAATGGCCGCCTCCGGGATTGGCTGTGCTCCACTTAACACACTTAAATTATGCCAATTCAACTATGAGAAGGGAGCAAAAATTATACACAGGAAAGATTACATACTCAACTTTCCAGAGGATGATGATGCTGGAGATTGCATGATAATATTCCAATAAACAGTAACAACACTGAGAGAAACGTGGGAACGCACTTTGCTTAAATGCTACAGTTCAAAGGAATGATGGGCCGTAGCAGTACAGGAAGGGGGTCCACCGGGTACCTTGATAACTGCTCCCCTTTTGTTTGCCACTCTTCCCCCTCAAAGAGTTAAATCTATTCGGGGTGAAGATTGCTAGTGTTGTATCAAAAGATACGTCCCCTGATATTATGCAATATCCTTAACGAAATATTAAAGATACTCGCGCCAGGAGTTAGAATTTTGGAGACCTACAGTTAATTCTCTGGGAGTATCACTGTAGCAAATATCCTTTAGAAAGCTACCTAAAGGAACCTTCCATTAGGATGACATGGCCGAGCCCAAAAAGACTGAATATAGATAACCGGTTCTATTATTCAGAACCACACCAATCAAAAATTATATAATACTTACTGATATATAAATAAGGAAAGTTAGGAAATAAGAAGAAAAGCAGCAGTAGTGAAAAATTACGCAGTTGATACGAGTGACACGACTGAGATGGTGTTGAGGATGGACGGTGGAGAGGGAGGGAGGAGGACTTCTGAGGAAACTGCAAGTGGGTTAAGAAGGAGAAAGAGACAGAGAATCACATTGTGAGATAAGGTGAAGGATGATTTGAAGAGAAGAAGTTTGGTGGAAGTAGATGCCTTTGATAGAAAACTTCCAATACTGACAGATAGATCCAATCATTCAGAACACTCCTCCTCTGCAGTCACAATAAAAAGTAGAGTACCAACCGTGTGTCACACAATCGTACATAGTAACGGCATTTCATTTTGTGTATATATTATGCTTGTATCTTCGCTCTCCCCTCGCACTAAAAAGTACCTGAAATAACATGTATGTTTTTCTCACCGTTAACTGTTAACCGATGCGGTGTCGGTTGAACGGGAAATTTCCTGTTGCATTGAACCTGAAATAATGTGTCTGTTTTTCACACCGTTAACTGTTAACCGGTGCGGTGTCGGTTGAACAGGAAATTTCCTGTTGCATTGAGTTTTTGTATATAAAGGAGAGTGTTCTGTAATAAAGTTACTCAGATGCTTTCATCCTGTCTTTGAGTCACAACCTTTTCTCGGCTCGTCACATTGGTGACCCCGGAAGTCGACTCGCTCCTCCTGCCTTCCACCCCTCCTCGCCCCTCCGTCGTTGGTACTATGGCGGACTCTACGGAAGTTGGTGCTGCGGCTGCCCCATTGAAACTTTCGTCATTCGCCAGTGGAGAGGCGTTTGCTTGGTTTCAGCGCGCAGAAGTCCAGTTTCACATCAAGGGCATGACTCGCTCAACCACCAAAGCAGATTATGTTCTCACTGCGATACCGGAGGACACATTCCTGGAAATATCCGACTGGCTTTGTGAACAAGGAGACACCCCAATAGTGTATCACGCCCTCAAAACATACCTTCTGCAGCAGTACTCGCCGTCGCCAGCTGCCCGTATAGCAAAGCTTTTTCAGCTCTCTTAACAACCGTTGGGGGACCAAAGGGCTTCGCTTGCCCTCAGGGAAATGACCAGTATAGCTCGCCTGCAACCTGCCACAGACGGCTCTCCTCATGAGGTGAACCTACTTCGTGCCCTTTGGATACACCGTTTACCCGAACCTGTACGTGCTGCCATACCCGATGTCGATAGTTTACCCATAAAGGATTTGATGACCAAAGCTGACACCTTTATGGACAGCCACTTCAAGACCCCCGTCAACGCCGACATCTCTCCGCCGTGGCTGAATACAATTGCACCCTTTAATACGTCCCTGGGAAAATGAATCCTGTTGCCGATGCCCTGTCAAGAAACACGTTGGCTGTCGTTCAACTGGGATTGGATTACAACGCCTTGGCTGAAGCCCAACAACAGGATCCAGAGTATCAAGCATGTAGGACATCCTGCACGTCCCTCCGTTGGGAAGACTTCCCCCTCAAAGACTCCAACACCACCCTCCTCTGTGACGTCAGTACTTGGATTCCTGCTCCCATGCGCCGGCAGGTGTTTGATTTCATTCACGGCCTTTCACATCCCTTGTGCCGTTCTACTGCACACCTGCTGAAGACGAAGTTCATTTGGCACGGCATTTCTAAGGATGCTAAGGATTGGGTCTGCACCTGTACTTCTTGCCAAACTTCCAAAGTACATCGACACATGGATTCAGGAGTGGCCACCTTTCCTCAACCTCAGCGTCGTTTCGCACACATTCACGTCAACGTTGTAGGCACCCTACCCACATCACAAGGACATCGTTACCTGTTTACCGTCATCGACCGCTCCACTCGTTGGCCTGAAGCCATTCCCATGGAAACTACAACGTCCGCCTTATGTACATCTGCCTTACTCTCTGGATGGATTGCAAGATTTGGTATCCCTGAGCATATTACTTCTGACAGGGGTACCACTTTCACCTCTCAATTGTGGACATCATTAGTGGATCTCCTGGGCATCACCCTACATCAGACAACTGCCTACAACCACGCTGCCAATGGAATGGTTGAAAGTTTTCATTGCACCCTCAAAGCAGCTTTAATGTTCCGCTGCAAGGATTCCAACTGGTTTACTCAGCTTCTCTGGGTCCTCCTGGGACTAAGGACCACTCCTGCAGCTGAAATGGTGTATGACGACCTGTTGGTTGTCCCTGCCGAAATTTTTCTTTCTACAACCTCCTCCGATGATCTCCAGCGCATACGTCACGTCGTGGGAAAATTTACGCCATGCCGCCAGACTTACAAGCCCTCAGCGAAGCATCACATACCGACAGACTTGCACTCTGCAACGCATGTCTTCCTGCACAACGACACTAGCAAGCCACCGTTACAGCCCCCTTACACGGGCCCTTACCTTGTGATCTGACGCAGTCTGAAAGCATTCCTACTAAACATTTGTGGCAAAGAAGACTGGGTCTCCATTGATCGTCTAAAACCTGCTTATCTCCTGCCAGATGACCCGCCTACAGTTCGCCTCTCTAGATCAGGCCACCCTATTTAACATGTACAGTATGTTATTTTTAGGGGGGGAGCCTTGTACCGACCGTGTGTCACACGGTCGTACATAATAACGACATTTCATTTTGTATATATATTATGCTTGTATCTTCGCTATCCCCTCGCACTAAAAAGAACCTGAAATAACATGTATGTTTCTCTCACCATTAACTGTTAACCGATGCGGTGTCGGTTGAACAGGAAATTTCCTGTTGCATTGAACCTGAAATAATGTGTCTCTTTTTCTCACCGTTAACTGTTAACCGGTGTGGTGTCGGTTGAACAGGAAATTTCCTGTTGCATTGAGTGTTTGTATATAAAGGCGAGTGTTCTGTAATAACGTTACTCAGTTGCTTTCATCCTGTCTTTGAGTCACAACTTTCTCTCGGCTCGTCACAGTAGCAAAAACTTTAGACATTGGCTGATGTCCTTCAACTATCTAGAAAAATGTAAACAAGCAAGCCTTCAGTTATTCCACCATTCTTACTTTCCACAAATAGTCATTATACTAAATACCTCTTTCTCTCTTTTGCTGTCCCTCTCTCGTGCTCTGAACGATTTGACAAAGAAAAAAAACATAAATGTTACAAATTAGAAAAAAGAAATCCTTCACTGTGGTACTGTAAATATTTAGCAGATGAAAAGGTTTAAAAGTAAATTCTAGAATCTGTGACTGTTATCTATTACAAAGTTGTAGATAATTTGGTTACAGAGAAAATACTTACTACAGATATAACCTTATAAAATTTCAGGTACTATATGACCGATGGAGAAGTAGAGGCTAGAATGCTTTACTGTCCACTTCCCTGGGGCTGGGAGTACATTGGTGCCGAGGGACGGCTTGTCGTTACTCCTCTCACCACTCGAGCCCATCACGCCCTGGTCACTGCATACAACTCCCATTTAGGTGGAGCTCCTGAAGGACCAGCTGGCACAGGCAAGACTGAAACTGTAAAGGTAAATCTGCTATTCATCATCATCTATTAGCGTGCCCTTTTATACATTTCAAATATTAAGGGAGGGACATCCTTGATAAGATTGGCTGCTACACTATTTTTAAGAATAAAATAAGATTATGTACTGGATAATGAATCATCATATTTTTTTATTTTACCAAATAAATAAAAGGATTCCCTTATCTTGTACTAGAGAGTAGTACAGAGAGTCTTCAACTTACAAACTTAATAGGTTCCAAGAAGCTGTTTGTATTTATAATTTTGCATTAAATTACATAATATTGTTTAATTAGAGTATCTCATTGTGAACTTTTGATACAATGTCTAAGATTTATGATTTGTATTTGTGTTTGTAAGTTGAATTTTTGTTGGTTGAAAACCTTCTGATATATTTGGATATTCCTAATTGCTATTTATGGTTTTGGAAATTTCTACTTTCTGGTCTATCAAAAACTTTGTTTTCCAGTTAAGAGATATGATCTCCTCTTTCTGACTTTATAACAGGATCTTGCTCGGTCCTTATCAATGAATTGCTTGGTATTCAACTGCTCTGATGACCTCGATTACATATCGATGGGAAAGTTTTTCACCGGAGTGGCTGCCGACGGCAGCTGGGCCTGTTTTGATGAATTTAATACGCTTGATGTAAGTTGAACCTGACGTAATTCTTTGCCAAAATAAGATCGCTATATCAGATTAGAGTATTTTCAGGTCTGATCCAAAATTATATCTAAGAAGACAAACATTATCTTAGGAAAAATAAAAAATCTCATTTTCATAGTAATGAAACATCGTTTGGATAACCTTTACTCAGGAATTTTGAGAGAAGGAAACTGTAGACTACAGTACCACTACAAACATCAGATCATTCTAGATTATTGAAAGATGAAAGACATGGCAGTATTATTATTATTACTTTTCACATATGTATACAGAATATACAAAATAAAAAGGTAGTTCCCGCAAAAAAAAAATTATTCATGAAAAAAAGAGCCATAATATCAATACTCTGTTGTATAAAGATGAGGTAGAAAAAACCAAGATAACAATAAATGTACAAATAAGTAACTGTATAAATCAACTGCAATTTATGTATAGATACTAAAGAATTATTCAAGTTGCATATCCCTTAAGATAAAATTTTCGATTCATTGTTAGCTTCTTAAATTTAAGAGCATCAACATCCATAATTTTGTTCACGAAGATATAATTCATATTCATATTAAAATGTGCCAAAACTAGGTTGGTGTGCTAAGCGTGGCTGCTCAGCAGATTCTACGGGTGGTCAGTGCCAGAAGAGAAGGAAGTCATAATTTCACCATGGAAGGTTCCAGGCCTTTGCCTCTAAATCACCGAGGCTTCATCGTAGTTACTATGAACCCAAAGTACCGCGGTCGTGTTGCGCTGCCAGACAATCTGAAGGCAAGCAAGACCTGTTTCCGTACCGTTTTAACCATAATTATTATTAGTCTTGATAAAAGCAGCAATAAAGTATGTTTGTGTTTAGTCAACATACATGAAAAGTTAAATGGTTTCTTCAAGGCGAAGTTGGTTGTGATTATATAGTTGCTTCATGTTTTTTTTTTTTTTTTTTTTTTTTTTTTTTTTTTTTTTTTTTTTTTTTTTGTCTTTATAATGTACAGTACTAATGAACCGATGCAGTTATTTCTTTTGCCGCTGCTGTAAGATGATTTGCTTTGCAATTATGCTGAAAAACTCAGCCCTATGGTCCAACTTCATTTATAAGACTGAATGACTTTATAATCATCCAGTTTTATAATTAAAGACAGGCCCTTATCAGTCCTAGGATATGAGTTTTAAACCTGAAACTTGCAGTTAATCCAAATGAGTTTATTTGGTCATTTAGTTACTGTTTGTAATATGCGTCTGTTAGTATACGGAGGAACAATATAATAAAGAGAGTAGAATAAATGAATAGATAAGTAAGTAAAGGCTACTATTGTCATAAATAAACAACACCATATCTAACTTATTCTGTCTTAACCCATAACATAACGCTAAATTTCCGTTTCTTGGACACACGAAAAACTGGCCTTTTACATGATAACAGAACATCGGCTAAACATTCCTTAACTGCAAGCTGAAGAAAGATTTTCCTTTTTACACCAACAGCTTCTTCTTCGTCCTGTGTCAATGATGGTAGCAGATTACCACTCAATTGCCGAGGTCTCCCTCTTGTCGTGTGGGTTCTTGCATGCGCGGGCATTGGCTTCCAGAATCGTGGATGTCATGTCAGCCTGCCGAAACATGCTTCATCCCCACTATCATTATGATTTTGGTAAGTATCTGTATCATTGAATCTTACTGTTAATTTTTGTCACAGGTATTTTTTGTTTTGGTGTTGGGGGTACATAGTGTTTTAGTTTTATCCTCTGAATAATATTATACAGTATTATCATATCTTATCAAAATTGTAAGTTGTTATTAGAAATAAGATGGATTTATGATACTAGGTATTACTGTAGTCGGAGATTATCATTATTTTATTAGGATTATGAAAATTCAATGTAAATATGATTTCGAATTCTATCAGCAGAGAATAACAGACTTTTGTTTAAAAGAGTTTTAATCACAAACAGATTGTCTTTGAAAGTTTAGTGGCATTATATATATATATATATATATATATATATATATATATATATATATATATATATATATATATACATACATGTTTGCGTATATATATATATATATATATATATATACACATACATGTTTGTATATATATATATATATATATATATATATATATATATATATATAGATATGTATATGTATATATATACATACATATATATATATATATATATATATATATATATATATATATATATATGTATTATAGCCACGAAAGGAAAAATGAAAAAGACTTGATTGGAGTTAGTACTTTCATCCACTCAGGACATTATCAAACTCAGCATTGCTGAGTTTGATAATGTCCTGAGTGGATGAAAGTACTAACTCCAATCAAGTCTTTTTCATTTTTCCTTTCGTGGCTATAATACATTTTATATTCATCACGTGTCAGCTTTCGTGATTTCTACACACACACACACACACACACACACACATATATATATATATATATATATATATATATATATATATATATATATATATATATATATATATATCATCACCACCTCCTACGCCTATTGACGCAAAGAGCCTTGGTTAGATTTCGCCAGTCGTCTCTATCTTGAGCATTTAATTGAATACTTATCCATTCATCATCTCTTACTTCGCGCTTCATACTCCTCAGCCATGTAGGCATGGGTCTTCCAACTCTTCTAGTGCCTTGCGGAGCCCAGCTGAACGCTTGGTGAACTAATCTCTCTTTGGGAGTACGAAGAGCATGCCAAAACCATCTCCATCTACCCCTCATACTGATATCATCCACATAAGGCACTCGAGTAATCTCTCTTAGAGTTTCATTTCTAAACCTGTCCGGCCATTCAACTCCCAATATACCTTTAAGGGCTTTGTTCTCAAATCTACTAAATCTATTGGAGATTGTTTCATTGTCATACCATAACTCATGTCCATAGAGTAACACCAAATTCACTAAACTGATATATAGTCTGATTTTTATATGTAATTTAGGGCGCTTTGATTTCCAAATTTTACTTAACCTAGCCATTATCTAATTTGCTTTTTTTCAATCTTTCACTAAACTTGAATTCTAACGACCATGTATTGGAGATCATAGTTTCTAAATACTTGAATGATTCTACCTCATTAATCCTTTCTCCTCCCAATGATATTTCATCTTCTATTGCATACTCCGTTCTCATCATCTTTGTCTTTCTTCTATTTATCTTCAGCCCAACCTCGTGTGATATTTCATGCTTTCTGGTAAACAAGTATTGCAAATTCTATGGTGTTCTGCTTACAAGGACAGCATCATCAGCATACTCTAGGTCTGCTAAATTCCTATCGCCAATTCAGTCCCATCCTACTCCACCATCTCTGACTATTCTACGCATTACAAAATCCATGAGGAGGACAAACAACATAGATGACAACACATTCCCCTGGAGTACTCCGCTGTTCACTGGAAATTCATTTGATGAGACTCCATTAACATTAACTTTCACTTCCTGTGCTTATGAACAGACTTAATCAAATTTACATATTTAAGAGGAATTCCATAATAACGCAGGACTCTCCACAAAATTGGCTGGTGCACACTATCAAAGGCTTTTTTATAGTCCACAAATGCCATCAAAAGTGGATTTCTATATTCTATGCATTGCTCTACAACATGTCTCAAAATGAAAATTTTGTCAGTGCAACTTCTACCTTTTTTAAATCTTGCTTGTTCATCACTCAGCTTTTCATGAATCTTACTCTTCAGTCTCTTTAGAATAAGAATATTAAATGTTTTCAAAACAACTTACGTAAGTGTTATGCGTCTGTAGTTATTGCAATAAGTCAGGTCTCCTTTCTTTGCTATTTTGACCAACACTCCTAACTCCCATTCATCAAGTTTTGCCTCTTGGTGCCACATTTTGCAAAATAATCTTGTAAGTTGTATGGAAGTCACTTCATTTTCGGCCAGTTCATCTCGGCAGTTATTCCATCATATCCCGGGTCTTTCCATCTCAAATTTTTTTAGGATAGCTTCGACCTCAAACACTGAATTCATTCATGGACCCATCAAGGTCTTCATCAGCTTCAGGTATATCAATAAAATTATTTCCTTCATATCTCCTACTCATAACCTCACTAAAGTGTTCCATTCAACATTGTCTTTCTTCATCTTCTGTTGCTATAATAGAGCCATCTCTCTTTTTGAGGGGTATATGCTTACTCTTCTTTGCCCCAGTCGAGATTTCATTGATAATTCTATAAGCAATTCTTACCCGATAGCCAGTTCCTGAATTCATAGCAGGGTCAGCCTCATCTGCTTTACTCTCTAAATATTCACTCCAATCATTCCTGGCTTTTCTTTTGACCTCATTATCAATACGGGGATACTTAGCATGCTCTACCTTGTAAT